>NC_057814.1:173789317-173892922 GCF_018294505.1 Triticum aestivum
AATGATGCGACTGTGATGGTGAAGTCCTGCGAGGCCTGCCAATTCCATGCCAAGTAGATCCATCAGCCAGCTCAGGGCCTCCAGACCATCCCACTCGTGGCCATTGATACGTCTCCTACGTATCTATAATTTTTGATTGCTCCATGCTATATTATCTTTTGTTTTGGACATTATTGGGCTTTATTATACACTTTTATATTATTTTTGGGACTAACCTATTAACCGGAGGCCCATCCCAAAATTGCTGTTTTTTTGCCTATTTCAGAGTTTCGTAGAAAAAGAATATCAAACGGAGTCCAAACGGAATGAAACCTTCGGGAACGTGATTTTTGGAACGAACATGATCCAGAGGACTTGGACCCTACGTCAAGAAAGCTACCAGGAAGCCACGAGGTAGGGGGCGCGCCTACCCCCTGGGCACCCTCCACCCTCGTGGGCCCCACGTTGCTCCACCGACGTACTCCTTCCTCCTATATATACCTACGTACCCCCAAACTACCAGATACGGAGCCAAGAACCTAATTCCACGGCCGCAACCTTCTGTACCCGTGAGATCCCATCTTGGGGCCTGTTCCAGAGCTCCGCCGGAGGGGGCATCGATCACGGAGGGCTTCTACATCAACACCATAGCCTCTCCGATGAAGTGTGAGTAGCTTACCTCAGACCTTCGGGTCCATATTTATTAGCTAGATGTCTTCCTCTCTCTTTTTGGATCTCAATACACTGTTCTCCCCCTCTCTTGTGGAGATCTATTCGATGTAATCTTCTTTTGCGGTGTGTTTGTTGAGACCGATGAATTGTGGGTTTATGATCAAGTTTATCTATGAACAATATTTGAATCTTCTGAATTCTTTTATGTATGATTGGTTATATTTGCAAGTCTCTTCGAATTATCAGTTTGGTTTGGCCTACTAGATTGATCTTTCTTGCAATGGGAGAACTGCTTAGCTTTGGGTTCAATCTTGCGGTGTCCTTTCCCAGTGACTGTAGGGGCAGCAAGGCACGTATAGTATTGTTGCCATCGAGGATAACACGATGGTTTTTTTTATCATATTGCATGAGTCTATCCCTCTACATCATGTCATCTTACTTAAGGTGTTACTTTGTTCTTATGAACTTAATACTCTAGATGCATGCTGGATAGCGGTCGATGTGTGGAGTAATAGTAGTAGACGCAGGCAGGAGTCGGTCTACTTGTCTTGGACGTGATGCCTATATACATGATCATACCTAGATATTCTCATAACTATGCTCAATTCTGTCAATTGCTCAACAGTAATTTGTTTACCCACCGTAAATACTTATGCTCTCGAGAGAAGCCACTAGTGAAACCTATGGCCCCCGGGTCTATTTTCCATCATATTAACCTTCCAACACTTAGCTATTTCCGTTGCCTTTTATTTTACTTTGCGTCTTTATCACAAAAATACCAAAAATATTATCTTATCATATCTATCAGATCTCACTCTCGTAAGTGACCGTGTAGGGATTGACAACCCCTTATCGCGTTGGTTGCGAGGATTTATTTGTTTGTGTAGGTGCGAGGGACTCGTGTGTAGCCTCCTACTAGATTGATACCTTGGTTCTCAAAAACTGAGGGAAATACTTACGCTACTTTGCTGCATCACCCTTTCCTCTTCAAGGGAAAACCAACGCAGTGCTCAAGAGGTAGCAAGAAGGATTTCTGGCGCCGTTGCCGGGGAGGTCTACGCAAAAGTCAACATACCAAGTACCCATCACAAACCCTTATCTCCCGCATTACATTATTTGCCATTTGCCTCTCGTTTTCCTCTCCCCCACTTCACCCTTGCCGTTTTATTCGCCTTTTCTTCGCCTTCTTCCCGTATGTCTTTTTGTTTGTGTTTCCATGTGCCTTCTATTTGCTTGCATATTTGCTTGCTAAAAATCTATTGATATGGATCCACTTAAAGTGTTCTACTTGGATCATCTTCGATCCTTATGCGCTCGTGCTGAAACCCCAACTAGCCTAGTTGATGGGAAATCTTTAGATGAGCATGCTCATTTTGTGCGTCACCATTTGTCTGAAAAAGGGAGACTCTTATGGTATCAAATAAATAGATTGCTGTGTTATGCTTGGAATCTTTGTGAAATTTGTGATTTTACTTGTTGCTCTAAGAACCCTAAAAAACACCTCCCCTACCTATGTGAGTTTAATGATAATGAAATCTTATCTTCTTACGCAAAGGGTGTTTATAGTTACTATGATATCGAACAAATTGAAGAATTTTTTGCTTTTAAGGGTGCTTATGAAGTTGCTTCTTTGATTGAAAAGTATGATATTACTCTCTACGAATCTGAAAATTTTGACATACTTAAATATTGCTATGAAAACTATGCTCATAATGTCTATGTCAAAGAATTTATTGAGAGAATGACCGTTGCTTTGGAAGAAAATAATGATATGCATGAATCTATAGATAATGATGATTCCGATGATTTGATTGAAATATCCCTTGATGAACATGATGCTTGCTATTCTTGTGGCCATGATGCCAATCTTTATGAAGATGAATTTGCTATAGTACCTTATGTTAAACATGAGATCGTTGCTATTGCACCCATACTTGGTAGTTCCTTCGATGAAAAGCATGATTGCAATGATGTTATTATAAATTCTATTAATGCCAGTTGTGTTAATGATATGCAAAACCCTAAGCTTGGGGATGCTAAGTTTTTTATGTCTACTACTTGTTGTAATGATCATGATTGGGGTGATTTTTCTTATGACCTTGAAAATTTATTTAAGCCCCATGATGAATATGAGATTAATAATAATGTTTGCAATAGTATTGAAAGTGGGTTTGGAAGAGTGTCAACTTTAGATCCCACATATTTGGAGGATTTTCAATCTTATGAAATTTTTGATAAAAGTGGGTCTGGAGAGGTCATGACTTTAGTTAATGATAATCCCACTATTTTGGAAGAGTGTCAACTTTTCATACATGTGGATCGTGTTAAGAATATGTTTTGTGATAGCTATATTGTTGAATTTGCTTATGATCCCACATGTAATTATTATGAGAGAGGAAAATATGGTTGTAGAAATTTTCATCTTACTAAATTACCTCTTGTCATGTTGAGATGGCTATCGTCTCTTTCTTCTTCCTTGCATATGCTAATTTTTGCTTGCTATGATAATTTTTTTGCCTATAATATGACTATGCATAAGAAGTATGTTAGACTTAGATGTGTTTGTCACGTGTTTTATGATGCTCTCTTTGCACTTCATTCTTGTCTTTCATGTGAGCATCATTAAAATTATCTATGCCTAGCTTAATGGCTTTAAAGAAAAGCGCTTGTTGGGAGGCAACCCAATTTTATTTCAGTTTTTTTTTGCTTTTTGCTTCTGTTTAGGAATAAATCTTTGATCTAGCCTCCGGTTAGATGTGTTTTTATGTTTTAATTAGTGTTTGTGCCAAGTTTAACCTATAGGATCTTCTTGGATGATAGTTATTTGATCTTGCAGAAAATTCCAGAAACTTCCTGTTCACGAAAATAATTGTTAAAAATCACCCGAACGTGATAAAATATTGATTCCAATTGCTGATGATAAATAAACAAATTTTCTAGGTCTTCCTAATTTGGCTGATTTTTTGGAGTTCCAGAAGTTTGCGTTAGTTACTGATTACTACAGACTGTTCTGTTTTTGACAGATTTTTTTTCGTGTGTTGTTTGCTTATTTTGATGAATCTTTGGCTAGTAAAATAGTTTATAAACCATATAGAAGTTGGAATACAGTAGGTTTAACACCAATATAAATAAAGAATGAGTTCATTACAGTACCTTGAAGTGGTCTTTTGTTTTCTTTCGCTAACGGAGCTCACGAGATTTTCAACTGAGTCTTGTGTTGTGAAGTTTTCAAGCTTTGGGTGAAAGATTTGATGGATTATGGAACAAGGAGTGGAAAGAGCCTAAGCTTGGGGATGCCCATGGCACCCCCAAGATAATCTAAGGACACCTAAAAGCCAAAGCTTGGGGATGCCCCGGAAGGCATCCCCTCTTTCGTCTACTTCCATCGGTAACTTTACTTGGAGCTATATTTTTATTCACCACATGATATGTGTTTTGCTTGGAGCGTATTCTATTATTTGAGTCTTTATTTTTTAGTTTACCACATTCATCTTTGCTGTACACACCTTTTGAGAGAGACACACATGATTCGGAAATTATTAGAATACTCTATGTGCCTCACTTATATCTTTTGAGTTATATAGTTTTTGCTCTAGTACTTCACTTATATCTTTTAGAGCACGGTGGTGGATTTGTTTTATAGAAACTATTGATCTCTCATGCTTCACTTAGATTATTTTGAGAGTCTTAAATATCATGGTAATTTTCTTAAAAAATCCTAATATGCTAGGTATTCAAGATTAGTAAAAACTTTCTTATGAGTGCGTTGAATACTAAGAGAAGTTTGATGCTTGATGATTGTTTTGAGACATGGAGGTAGTAATATTAAAGTTGTGCTAGTTGAGTAGTTGTGAATTTGAGAAATACTTGTGTTGAAGTTTGCAAGTCCCGTAGCATGCACGTATGGTAAACGTTATGTAACAAATTTGAAACATGAGGTGTTCTTTGATTGTCCTCCTTATGAGTGGCGGTCGGGGACGAGCGATGGTCTTTTCCTACCAATCTATCCCCCTAGGAGCATGCGCGTACTGCTTGGTTTTTGATGACTTGTAGATTTTTGCAATAAGTATGTGAGTTCTTTATGACTAATGTTGAGTCCATGGATTATATGCACTCTCACCTTTCCACCATTGCTAGCCTCTTCGGTACCGTGCATTCCCCTTTCTCACATTGAGAGTTGGTGCAAACTTCGCCGGTGCATCCAAACCCCGTGATATGATACGCTCTTTCACACATAAACCTCCTTATATCTTCCTCAAAACAGCCACCATACCTACCTATTATGGCATTTCCATAGCCATTCCGAGATATATTGCCATGCAACTTTCCACCATTCCGTTTATCATGACACGTTCATCATTGTCATATTGCTTTGCATGATCATGTAGTTGACATAGTATTTGTGGCAAAGCCACCATTCATAATTCTTTCATACATGTCACTCTTGGTTCATTGCATATCCCGGTACACCGCCGGAGGCATTCATATAGAGTCATACTTTGTTCTAGTAGCGAGTTGTAATCATTGAGTTGTAAATAAATAGAAGTGTGATGATCATCATTTTCTAGAGCATTGTCCCAAGTGAGGAATAAATAAATAAAAAGAGAGAAAGGCCAAAAAAAGGAGAAGGCCCAAAAAAAGAGAGAAAAAGAGAGAAGGGACAATGTTACTATCCTTTTACTACACTTGTGCTTCAAAGTAGCACCATGATCTTCATAATAGAGAGTCTCTTGTTTTGTCACTTTCATATACTAGTGGGAATTTTTCATTATAGAACTTGGCTTGTATATTCCAACAATGGGCCTCCTCAAGTGCCCTAGGTCTTCGTGAGCAAGCAAGTTGGATGCACACCCACTTAGTTTCTTTTGTTGAGCTTTCATATATTTATAGCACTAGTGCATCCGTTGCATGGCAATCCCCACTCCTTGCATTAACATCAATCGATGGGCATCTCCATAGCTCATTGATTAGCCTAGTTGATGTGAGACTTTCTCCCTTTTTGTCTTCTCCACATAACCCCTATCATCATATTCTATTCCACCCATAGTGCTATATCCATGGCTCACGCTCATGTATTGCGTGAAGGTTGAAAAAGTTTGAGATTACTAAAGTATGAAACAATCGCTTGGCTTGTCATCGGGGTTGTGCATGATGAGAGCATTCTTGTGTGACGAAAATGGAGCATGACTAAACTATATGATTTTGTAGGGATGAACTTTCTTTGGCCATGTTATTTTGAGAGGACATAATTGCTTAGTTAGTATGCTTGAAGTATTATTATTTTTATGTCAATATTGAACTTTTATCTTGAATCTTTCGGATCTGAATATTCATACCACAATTAAGAAAAATTACATTGAAATTATGCCAAGTAGCATTCCACATCAAAAATTCTGTTTTTATCATTTACCTACTCGAGGACGAGCAGGAATTAAGCTTGGGGATGCTTGATACGTCTCCAACGTATCTATAATTTTTGATTGCTCCATGCTATATTATCTTCTGTTTTGGACATTATTGGGCTTTATTATACACTTTTATATTATTTTTGGGACTAACCTATTAACCGGAGGCCCAGCCCAGAATTGTTGTTTTTTGCCTATTTCAGAGTTTCGCAGAAAAAGAATATCAAACGGAGTCCAAACGGAATGAAACCTTTGGGAACGTGATTTTCGGAACGAGCGTGATCCAGAGGACTTGGACCCTACGTCAAGAAAGCTACCAGGAAGCCACGAGGTAGGGGGCGCGCCTACCCCCTGGGCACGCCCTCCACCCTCGTGGGCCCCATGTTGCTCCACCGACGTACTCCTTCCTCCTATATATACCTACGTACCCCCAAACTACCAGATACGGAGCCAAAAACCTAATTCCACGGCCGCAACCTTCTGTACCCGTGAGATCCCATCTTGGGGCTTGTTCTGGAGCTCCGCCGGAGGGGGCATCGATCACGGAGGGCTTCTACATCAACACCATTGTTGGGGAACGTAGCAGAAATTCAAAATTTTCTACGCATCACCAAGATCAATCTATGGAGTAATCTAGCAACGAGGGGAAGGGGAGTGCATCTACAAACCCTTGTAGATCGCGAGCGGAAGCGTTCAAGAGAACGGGGTTGATGGAGTCGTACTCGTCGTGATCCAAATCACCGATGATCCTAGCGCCGAACGGACGGCACCTCCGCGTTCAACACACGTACGGAGCAGCAACGTCTCCTCCTTCTTGATCCAGCAAGGGGGGAGGAGAGGTTGATGGAGATCCAGCAGCACGACGGCGTGGTGGTGGAAGTAGCGGGATCCCGGCAGGGCTTCGCCAAGCGCAAGCGGGGAGGAAGAGGTGTCACGGGAGGGAGAGGGAGGCGCCAGGGCTTGTATATTGCTGCCCTCCCTTCCCCCCACTATATATAGGGCCAAGGGAGAGGGGGGGCGCAGCCTTGGCCCTTCCTCCAAGGAAGGGTGCGGCCAGGGAGGAGTCCTTCCCCCCCAAGGCACCTCGGAGGTGCCTTCCCCCTTTAGGACTCTCCCTTTTCCTTATCTCTTGGCGCATGGGCCTCTTGGGGCTGGTGCCCTTGGCCCATATAGGCCAAGGCGCACCCCCTACAGCCCATGTGGCCCCCCGGGGCTGGTGGACCCCCGGACCCCTTTCGGCACTCCCGGTACAATACCGATAAAGTGCGAAACTTTTCCGGCGACCAAAATAAGACTTCCCATATATAAATCTTTACCTCCGGACCATTCCGGAACTCCTCGTGACGTCCGGGATCTCATCCGGGACTCTGAACAACTTTCGGGTTACCGCATACTAATATCTCTATAACCCTAGCGTCACCGAACCTTAAGTGTGTAGACCCTACGGGTTCGGGAGACATGCAGACATGACCGAGACGACTCTCCGGTCAATAACCAACAGCGGGATCTGGATACCCTTGTTGGCTCCCACATGCTCCTCGATGATCTCATCGGATGAACCACGATGTCGAGGATTCAATCAATCCCGTACCCAATTCCCTTTGTCAATCGGTATGGTACTTGCCCGAGATTCGATCATCGGTATCCCGATACCTTGTTCAATCTCGTTACCGGCAAGTCTCTTTACTCGTTCCGTAACTCACATCATCCCGTGATCAACTCCTTGGTCACATTGTGCACATTATGATGATATCCTACCGAGTGGGCCCAGAGATACCTGTCCGTTTACACGGAGTGACAAATCCCAGTTTCGATTCGTGCCAACCCAACAGACACTTTCGGAGATACCTGTAGTGCACCTTTATAGCCACCCAGTTACGTTGTGACGTTTGGTACACCCAAAGCATTCCTACGGTATCCGGGAGTTGCACAATCTCATGGTCTAAGGAAATGATACTTGACATTAGAAAAGCTCTCAGCAAACGAACTACACGATCTTGTGCTCGGCTTAGGATTGGGTCTTGTCCATCACATCATTCTCCTAATGATGTGATCCCGTTATCAACGACATCCAATGTCCATGGTCAGGAAACCGTAACCATCTATTGATCAACGAGCTAGTCAACTAGAGGCTAACTAGGGACATGGTGTTGTCTATGTATCCACACATGTATCTGAGTTTCCTATCAATACAATTCTAGCATGGATAATAAACGATTATCATGAATAAGGAAATATAATAATAACCTATTTATTATTGCCTCTAGGGCATATTTCCAACAACCATAGCCTCTCCGATGAAGTGTGAGTAGTTTACCTCAGACCTTCGGGTCCATAGTTATTAGCTAGATGTCTTCCTCTCTCTTTTTGGACCTCAATACAGTGTTCTCCCCCTCTCTTGTGGAGATTTATTCGATGTAATCTTCTTTTGCGGTGTGTTTGTTGAGACCAATGAATTGTGGGTTTATGATCAAGTTTATCTATGAACAATATTTGAATCTTCTGAATTCTTTTATGTATGATTGGTTATCTTTGCAAGTCTCTTCGAATTATCAGTTTGGTTTGGCCTACTAGATTGATCTTTCTTGCAATGGGAGAACTGCTTAGCTTTGGGTTCAATCTTGCGGTGTCCTTTCCCAGTGACAGTAGGGGCAGCAAGGCACGTATAGTATTGTTGCCATCGAGGATAACAAGATGGGGTTTTTATCATATTGCATGAGTTTATCCCTCTACATCATGTCATCTTGCTTAAGGCGTTACTCTGTTCTTATGAACTTAATACTCTCGATGCATGCTGGATAGCGGTCGATGTGTGGAGTAATAGTAGTAGATGCAGGCAGGAGTCGGTCTACTTGTCTCGGACGTGATGCCTATATACATGATCATACCTAGATATTCTCATAACTATGCACAATTTTGTCAATTGCTCAATAGTAATTTGTTCACCCATCGTAAATACTTATGCTCTCGAGAGAAGCCACTAGTGAAACCTATGGCCCCCGGGTCTATTTTCCATCATATTAATCTTCCAACACTTGGCTATTTCCGTTGCCTTTTATTTTACTTTGCATATTTATCACAAAATACCAAAAATATTACCTTATCATATCTATCAGATCTCACTCTCGTAAGTGACCGTGTAGGGATTGACAACCCCTTATCGCGTTGGTTGCGAGGATTTATTTGTTTGTGTAGGTGCGAGGGACTCGTGTGTAGCCTCCTACTGGATTGATACCTTGGTTCTCAAAAACTGAGGGAAATACTTACGCTACTTTGCTGCATCACCATTTCCTCTTCAAGGGAAAACCAACGCAGTGCTCAAGAGGTAGCAGCCATTCGCAGTCTGGGGACTGGATATCCTGGGTCCGTTCCCTCGAGCGCCTGGGGGCTACCGCTACCTCTACGTCGCCATCGACAAGTTCACCAAGTGGGCGGAGGTAGAAGCCATCCGCACCATCCCAGCTGGCTCCGCGGTCAAGTTCATCAAGGGTCTCGTGAGCCGTTTTGGGGTCCCCAGCCACATCATCACCGATAACGGCTCGCAGTTCACCAGTAATCTCTTCAAAACGTATTGTGCTAACCTTGGAACGCAGATCTGCTACGCATCATTGGCGCACCCACGGAGCAACGGTCAAGCCGAACGCACCAACGCGGAGGTCCTGAGAGGCCTCAAGACCAGGACCTTCAAGAAGAAGCTCGAAGCCTGCGGCAGGGGCTGGCACGATGAGCTCCAGTCCGTGCTGTGGTCCATCCGCACCACCGCCACCAAGTCGACGGGCGAGACCCCGTTCTTCCTCGTCTACGGAGCAGAAGCAGTTCTCCCTCACGAGGTCAAGCATCACTCCGCACGGGTCCTAGCATTTGATGAGATGCAGCAGGACGCCAGGCGGGGGATGGACCTCGTATTGGGGGAGGAACGCCTCCGTGAAGCCGCGCTACGGGCGGCAAGATACCAGCATGCGCTGTGGCGGTACCACTGTCGCAGCGTCCTCTTCAGGCGCTCGAGGTGGGTGACCTCGTCCTGAGGCGGGTGCTCTCCAAGGAAGGGCTGCATAAGCTCTCACCCATGTGGGAGGGCCCGTTCAAGGTCATCCACGTCTCCAGGTCTGGCGCCGCGCGCCTGGAGACGCATGATGGGGTACCCATCCAGAATGCCTGGAACATCCAGCACCTCCGGAAGTTCTACCCATGAAGAAAGGCCCAGCGCCTGTGAAGAAGGCCCAGTGCCTGTGAAGGTCTCCGCTCGTGACACTCTCACGTAATAATGAGTGGGGATGTACACGCCCCGGAGTCTCAGGGGTGCCGCCCTTGAGCCTCGGGGGCTCCCTCCCACGTCCTAGTGGCAGCACTTAGCTCCGCGCTGGTGAGAAGACATGAAGACTAGACTAGGTGCCCGACGCAGCTTTTCATTTGCTTTCCGTAGTTGGCTTGCCCCTCTTTAATAGAAGTTTGCTTCTGGTGTTCTTTGCTGGTTTGGTTCCATCGCCTTCTGCTTCTGTTTTTGCCTTCAGTTTAGCCTGTACTCTCTCTCGCATACCTCGCGAGGGGGCTGAACAGGTACCCTCGTGAGCTTCCTCTTTTCTGTTTTTCGCGAGGCACCCTCGTTCGAGCCCGCAAGCTGGCGCACCTCTCTCAATCCATGCCCCACGGGTACCGCGATACGAAGCGCTGGGCCATGGCCAGCGGCGCCGGCGACCAAGGCTTGGATCTCCTAACAATTTTTTGCAGTTCCTCCTCGCCAGGTACTGAGAAACACGCGCCTCGCGAGGCGGAAACTACTTCAAGCACGTCGAGCTAAGTTTTTCCTACGTACCTACATAAAACATTGATATTGCAATGCGGCACGGGAATGATAAACACAACATAACAATTTGGATATCATAGTTTGTTGCACGCCCCCACGGGGCCCCATACTTGTCTCTCTCAATGCAGGAAGGAAAGGAAGAATGAAACAAAAGTGGTGCATGCCCCTGAAGTAGCTCGCGGGGACAGGCCCATGGCGCTCTCCCGAGCTCAGTCGGACCCTTCCTCGCGCTTCACGGGGGCGCGACGACGAGACGACCCGCTGCCGCCTTCGAAGCGGGCGCAACGGCGTGGTGGCTGGTCATAACCGCCGCTGCTGGAGTTGTCACCGGAGGAAGAGCCGCCGTAGCTGGACGAGACGCGGTCGGCACCAAGGGCGGGTTCGCCTTCATCCTCGTCACGACCATCGCCAAGGCCGAGCACCTCGTCGCCGTCGTTGACCTAGGGCAGCACCCGACGCGGCGACCATCTTCCCCAAACACCCTCACATAGAGGGTCGCGTCGCCGTCGTACTTGAAGTGGAGGGTGCACCGCCTGCCCAGGCCACGCGCACGGGCAAACGTCTGCCAGCCGCGGGCCAGGGCTATGTTGCCCGTGATGGAGACCTCAACCGCGACCCAGGAAGCCCTGCTACAGCAGCCGTCCGCCTGCAGCCAGAGCCCGCCCGGACCTGTGGCCGGCAGCTCGTCGGCGAAAAAGCGTGGAAGCTGAAGCCAGTTGCCGGCCGGGTTCTCCGACCACACGATGAACTCCGGCAGCACCTCCGCCGAGTGGAAGCGCGGCCAGGGAGGCTGCGCGACAATGGCACGCCTTCCTTCACCAACAGGGCTGCCACGACCAGGGCGACCCCCACCACATGAAGGGGCACCGCCGCGGCCGCAGGGGGCCACGGCGGGGGTCGCGGTATGCTTGCGGGGACGGCCGCGTCCACGCTTAGGCGCCGGAGAGCCGGGCCCCTCCTGGCGAGCCTTCCCCTTCTCCACAGCCGAAAACCTCTTCGCAGGCACCATTGGTGTCGCTACTGGCAATGGAGCAGGGAGGGGAAGCAAGCGGAATGGGAAGAGATGGGCGACGGGGGCTCTGCCCCCCTCCCCATTTATAGCAGGAGGAGGCCAACTGTCGACCCCCACGATCACAGGTAATGATAACCCTCTCTGCATGCAGCAGGGACTCGTCAAGTCGGGCAGTTGTCGAGGCAGCGTGGGGAAGCGAGACGCCCACGTCCAATCAATCGCCACGCGTCGACCAAGGCCATAGGCTGTTGGGGCCCACGGCGCTTCGCACTTGCCCTTTGGCTTCGCCTCGAAGCCAAGTCCGAGCGCGCCTTGGGCCCGGGGGATACTGTCGGCGTTCTGGGAACGGGAGTCCCCGGACTTGCCTGCCTGCGTCCCACGGCGTGGCTCCACAAGCGGGCCCGTACGACCCATCTTCACCAGCAAGTACTCAAGACCCTCGCGCGGGGCCAAGCCTCGCGAGGCGGACGACACAAGACCTCCTCAGGGGCGGCCTCACCAGGCTAGCTCGCGATGGGCGGAGAGATCAAGGCAAGGGGTACCTCGCGAGGTTTCCCGTGACGTAAGCCATGAGGATCAAGGCCAGGCGGGCGCCAGGCGGACGCCAGCGATCGCAGTGTCCTCGTTTCCTCTTTGGTGCTAAGGAGGCAAGCGCAGGCGAAGAGTACCGAGGCATCAGGCAAAGGTTTCCATATCAGTGCAACGAGACCAAGACCAGCAGGACGGTAGGACGGAGGTCACCGTGGAGCCCAAGACGGTGTCACCACCAGAGCCTTTGGCAGGCGAAGACCACCTTTAGTCAGGATAGCTTGTACTAGCTATCCCCTTTCAAATTGGCCGTTGTTGGCTCCCTTCCCGCCCAATATTTGGGAAGAGTACCAGGGCCTCTATAAATAGGACTAGCCACCTCCATAGCAGGGGAGGGAAACCTTCACTAGCTCACCAAGCACAATAACACCTCTCCTCGGGAGGCCGTTCTTCCCTTGTACTGTTCATCATCAGCCTCCAAGGCAATCCACCACCACCACACTGGAGTAGGGTATTACACCACATCGGTGGCCCGAACCAGTATAAATCTTGTGTCCCTTGTGTTGCGAGTTCGTCGAGCTAGCCTGTGAGATTGCGGTGAGGGTGAGGGTGAGATTCGGTAGGGGGAAATCTTTGTGCGCACCCCAGTGTTCGAACCTCAAGCGTTTTGCCGGAACCCAAAATCCGACAGAATAGTTTCGCAACTCACACCACCCGGAACACCACAGCGTAATGGTGTGTCCGAACATCGTAATCGTACTTTACTAGATATGGTGCGTTCTATGATGTCTCTTACCAATTTACCGCTATCATTTTGGGGTTATGCTTTAGAGATGGCTGCATTCACGTTAAATAGGGCACCATCTAAATCCGTTGAGACGACACCTCATGAACTGTGGTTTGACAAGAAACCAAAGTTGTCGTTTCTTAAAGTTTGGGGCTGCGATGCTTATGTGAAAAAGCTTCAACCTGATAAGCTCGAACCCAAATCAGAGAAATGTGTCTTCATAGGATACCCAAAGGAGACTGTTGGGTACACCTTCTATCACAGATCCGAAGGCCAGACATTTGTTGCTAAGAATGGATCCTTTCTAGAGAAGGAGTTTCTCTCGAAAGAAGTGAGTGGGAGGAAAGTAGAACTTGATGAGGTAACTGTACCTGCTCCTTATTGGAAAGTAGTTCATCACATAAATCTGTTCCTGTGACTCCTACACCAATTAGTGAGGAAGCTAATGATGATGATCATGTAACTTCAGATCAAGTTACTATCGAACCTCGTAGGTCAACCAGAGTAAGATCCGCACCAGAGTGGTACGGTAATCCTGTTCTGGAGGTCATGTTACTTGACCATGACGAACCTACGAACTATGAGGAAGCGATGATGAGCCCAAATTCCGCGAAATGGCTTGAGGCCATGAAATCTGAGATGGGATCCATGTATGAGAACAAAGTGTGGACTTTGGTTGACTTGCCCGATGATCGGCAAGCCATCGAGAATAAATGGATCTTCAAGAAGAAGACTAACACTGACAGTAATGTTACTGTCTACAAAGCTCGACTTGTTGCGAAAGGGTTTCGACAAGTTCAAGGAGTTGACTACGATGAGGCCTTTTCACCCATAGTGATGCTTAAGTCCGTCCGAATCATGTTAGCAATTGCTACATTTTATGATTATGAAATTTGGCAAATGGATGTAAAGACTGCATTCCTGAGTGGATTTCTGGAAGAAGAGTTGTATATGATGCAACCTGAAGATTTTATCAATCCAAAGGATGCTAACAAAGTGTGCAAGCTCCAGCGATCCATTTATGGACTGGTGCAAGCATCTCGGAGTTGGAATAAACGTTTTGATAGTGTGATCAATGCATATGGTTTTATACAGACTTTTGGAGAAGCCTGTATTTACAAGAAAGTGAGTGGGAGCTCTGTAGAATTTCTAATATTATATGTGGATGACATATTGTTGATTGGAAATGATACAGAATTTCTGGATAGCATAAAGGATACTTGAACAAGAGTTTATCAATGAAAGACCTCGGTGAAGCTGCTTATATATTGGGCATCAAGATCTGTAGAGATAGATCAAGACGCTTAATTGGACTTTCACAAAGCACATACCTTGACAAAGTTTTGAAGAAGGTTAAAATGGATCAAGCAAAGAAAGGGTTCTTGCCTGTGTTACAAGGTGTGAAGTGGAGTCAGACTCAATGCCCGACCACTGCAGAAGATAGAGAGAAAATGAAAGGTGTTCCCTATGCTTCAACCATAGGATCTATCATGTATGCAATGCTATGTACCAGACCTAATGTGTGCCTTGCTATTAGTTTAATAGGGAGGTACCAAAGTAATCCAGGAGTGGATCACTGGACAACGGTCAAGAACATCCTGAAATACCTGAAAAGGACTAAGGAGATGTTTCTCGTTTATGGAGGTGACAAAGAGCTCGTCGTAAATGGTTACGTCGAGGCAAGCTTTGACACTGATCCGGATGACTCTAAGTCACAAACAGGATATGTGTTTATATTGAACGGGGGAGTTGTCAGTTGGTGCAGTTCTAAGCAAAGTGTCATGGCGGGATCTACGTGTGAAGCGGAGTACATAGCTGCTTCGGAAGCAGCAAATGAAGGAGTCTAGATGAAGGAGTTCATATCCGATCTAGGTGTCATACCTAGTGCATCAGGTCCAATGAAAATATTTTGTGACAATACTGGTGCAATTGCCTTGGCAAAGGAATCCAGATTTCACAAGAGAACCAAGCACATCAGCAGACGCTTCAATTCCATCCGCGATCAGGTCAAGGAGGGAGACATAGAGATTTGCAAGATACATACGGATCTAAATGTTGCAGACCCGTTGACTAAGCCTCTCTCACGAGCAAAACATGATCAACACCAAGACTCCATGGGTGTTAGAATCATTACTGTGTAATCTAGAATATTGACTCTAGTGCAAGTAGGAGACTGAAGGAAGTATGCCCTAGAGGCAATAATAAAGTTGTTATTTATATTTCCTTATATCATGATAAATGTTTATTATTCATGCTATAATTGTATTAACCGGAAACTTGATACATGTGTGAATATATAGACAAACAGAGTGTCACTAGTTTGCCTCCACTTGACTAGCTCGTTGAATCAAAGATGGTTATGTTTCCTAGCCATAGACATGAGTTGTCATTTGATTAACGGGATCACATCATTAGAGAATGATGTGATTGACTTGACCCATTCCATTAGCTTAGCACTTGATCGTTTAGTATATTGCTATTGCTTTCTTCATGACTTATACATGTTCCTATGACTATGAGATTATGCAACTCCTGAATACCGGAGGAACACTTTGTGTGCTACCAAACGTCACAACGTAACTGGGTGATTATAAAGGTGATCTACATGTGTCTTCGATGGTACTTGTTGAGTTGGCATAGATCGAGATTAGGATTTGTCACTCCGATTGTCGGAGAGGTATCTCTGGGCCCTCTCGGTAATGCACATCACAATAAGCCTTGCAAGCAATGTGACTAATGAGTTAGTTGCGGGATGATGCATTACGGAACGAGTAAAGAGACTTGCCAGTAACGAGATTGAACTAGGTATTGAGATACCGACGATCGAATCTGGGGCAAGTAACATATCGATGACAAAGGGAACAACGTATGTTGTTATGCGGTTTGACCGATAAAGATCTTCGTAGAATATGTGGGAGCCAATATGAACATCCAGGTTCCGCTATTGGTTATTGACCGGAGATGAGTCTCGGTCATGTCTACATAGTTCTCGAACTCGTAGGGTCCGCACACTTAAAGTTTGGTGACGATCGATATTATGAGTTTATGTGTTTTGATGAACCGAGGGTAGTTCGGAGTCCCGGATATGATCACGGACATGACGAGGAGTCTCGAAATGGTCGAGACATAAAGTTCGATATATTGGACGGCTATATTCGGACACCGGAAGCGTGCCGGGTGATTTCGGAGAAAACCGGAGTGCCGGAGGGGTTACCGGAACCCCCCGGGGAAGTATTGGGCCTTAGTGGGCCTTAGGGGAGAGAGAGGGCAGCATCCCAGGAGGTGGCGCGCCCCCTCCCAAGGGGAGTCCGAATTGGACTAGGGGAGGGGGCGCGGCCCCTCTTTCCCTCTCCCTCTCCCTCTCCCTCTCTTTCCTTCCCCCTTCCTCCTCCTAGTTGGACTAGGAAAGGGGGAGTCCTACTCCTACTAGGAGGAGGGCTCCTCCCCCTCCTTGGCGCGCCCAAGGCCAGCCGGCCTCCCCCTTGCTCCTTTATATACGGGGGCAGGGGGCACCCTAGAACACACAAGTTGATTGTTTCCAGCCATGTGCGGTGCCCCCTCCACCATAATCCACCTCGGTCATATTGTCGTAGTGCTTAGGTGAAGCCCTGCGCCGGTAGCTTCATCATCACCGTCATCACGCCATCGTGCTGACGAAGCTCTCCCTCGGCACTCTGCTGGATCGTGAGTTTGTGGGACGTCACCGAGCCGAACGTGTGCAGATCGCGGAGGTGTCGTACGTTCGGTACTAGGATCGGTCGATTGTGAAGACGTACGACTACATCAACCGCGTTGTCATAACGCTTCCGCTTATGGTCTACGAGGGTACGTGGACAACATTCTCCCCTCTCGTTGCTATGCATCACCATGATCTTGCGTGTGCGTAGGAATTTTTTTGAAATTACTACGTTCCCCAACACTTGCTAGTGTTCATAGTAGCCCCTGGGTACTTGATACTCGTTCAGTTGCTATGATTAGTAACTTGAAACAGGAGTTACAAAATGAACAGAGACTAGTTGAGGGCGAGGTGACGATGTGTGTTGGAAGTGATTCCAAGGTTGATAAGATCACCATCGCACACTCCCTTTACCTTCGGGATTAGTGTTGAACCTAAAATAAATGTTATTTGGTGTTTGCGTTGAGCATAATATGACTGGATCATGTTTATTGCAATACAGTTATTCATTTAAGTCAAAGAATAATTGTTGTTCTGTTTACATGAATAAAACCTTCTGTGGTCATACACCCAAGGTGAATGGTTTATTGAATCTCGATCGTAGTGATACACATATTCATAATATTGAAGCCAAAAGATGCAAAGTTAATAAAGATAGTGCAACCTATTTGTGGCACTGCCGTTTAGGTCATATTGGTGTAAAAACGCATGAAGAAACTCCATGCTAATGGGCTTTTGGAATCACTTGATTATGAATCACTTGATGCTTGCGAACCATGCCTCATGGGCAAGATGGCTAATACTCCGTTCTCCAGAACAATGGAGCGAGCAACAGACTTGTTGGAAATAATACATACTGATGTATGCGGTCCAATGAGTATTGAGGCTCGCGGCGGGTATCATAATTTTCTGACCTTCACAGATGATTTGAGCAGTCATGGGTATATCTACTTAATGAAACATAAGTCTGAAACATTTGAAAAGTTCAAAGAATTTCAGAGTGAAGTAGAAAATCATCATAACAAGAAAATAAAGTTTCTACGATCTGATCGTGGAGGTGAATATTTGAGTTACAAGTTTGGTCTTTATTTGAAACAATGTGGAATAGTTCCGCAACCCACGCTACCTGGAACACCACAGCGTAATGGTGTGTCCGAACATCGTAACTGTACTTTATTAGATATGGTGCGATCTATGATGTCTCTTACCGATTTACCACTATCATTTTGGGGTTATGCATTAGAGACAACTGCATTCACGTTAAATAAGGGCACCATCTAAATCCTTTGAGACGACACGTTATGAACTGTGGTTTAGCAAGAAACCTAAGTTGTCGTTTCTTAAAGTTTGGGGTTGCGATGCTTATGTGAAATAGTTTCAGCCTCATAAGCTCAAACCCAAATCGGAGAAATGCATCTTCATAGGATACCCAAAATAAACTGTTGGGCACACCTTCTATCACAGATCCGAAGGCAAGATCTTTGTTGCTAAGAGTGGATCCTTTCTAGAGAAGGAGTTTCTCTCAAAAGAAGTGAGTGGGAGGAAAGTAGAACTTGATGAGGTAATTGTACCTTCTCCCGAACTAGAAAGTAGTTCATCATAGAAATCAGTTCGTGTGATTCCTACACCAATCAGTGAGGAAGCTAATGATGATGATCATGAAACTTCAGATCAAGTTACTACCGAACCTCGTAGGTTAACCAGAGTACGATCCGCACCAGAGCGGTATGGTAATCCTGTTCTGGAGGTCATGTTACTTGACCATGACGAACCTACGAACTATGAGGAAGCGATGATGAACCCAGATTCCGCAAAATGGCTTGAGGCCATGAAATCTGAGATGGGATCCATGTATGAGAACAAAGTATGGACTTTGATTGACTTACCCGATGATCGGTGAGCCATTGAGAATAAATGGATCTTCAAGAGGAAGACGGACGCTGATAGTAGTGTTACTATCTACAAAAGCTCGAATTGTCGCAAAAAGGTTTTCGACAATTTCAAGGTGTTGACTACGATAAGATTTTCTCACTCGTAGCGATGCTTAAGTCTGTCCGAATCATGTTAGCAATTGCCACATTTTATGAAATCTGGCAGATGGATGTCAAAACTGCATTCCTTAATGGATTTATTAAAGAAGAGTTGTATATGATACAACCAGAAGGTTTTGTCAATCCTAAAGGTGCTAACAAAATGTGCAAGCTCCAGCGATCCATCTATGGACTGGTGCAAGCATCTCGGAGTTGGAATATACGCTTTGATAAGTTGATCAAAGCATATAGTTTTATACAGACTTGTGGTGAAGCCTGTATTTACAAGAAAGTGAGTGGGAGCACTACAGCCTTTCTGATAAGTATAAGTGAATGACATATTGTTGATCGGAAATGATGTAGAATTTTCTGGAAAGCATAAAGGAGTGTTTGAAAGGAGTTTTTCAAAGAAAGACCTCGGTGAAGCTGCTTACATATTGGGCATCAAGATCTATAGAGATAGATCAAGACGCTTGATAAGATTTTTCAATGAGTACATACCTTGACAAGATTTTTGAATTAGTTCAAAAATGGAACAGCCAAAGAAGGAGTTCTTGCCTGTATTGCAAGGTGTAAAGTTGAGTAAGACTCAAAACACGACCACGGCAGAAAATAGAAAGAGAATGAAAGGCATTCCCTATGCCTCAGCCATAGGTTCTGTAAAGTATGCTATGTTGTGTACCAAACCTATTGTGTACCTTGCCATGAGTTTGACAAGGGGGTACGGTATTGATCTAGGAGTGGATCACTTGACAGCGGTCTAAATTATCCTTAGAAGACTAAGGAGATATTTCTCGGTTATGGAGGTGATAAAGAGTTTGTCGTAAAGAGTTACGCCGATGCAAGCTTTTACACCGATCCAGATGACTCTGAGTCTCAATCTGGATACATATTGAAAGTGGGAGCAATAAGCTAGAGTAGCTCCATGCAGAGCATTGCAGACATAGAAAATTTGCAAAATACATATGGCTCTGAATGTGACAGACCCATTGACTAAGCTTCTCTCACAAGCAAAACCATGATCACACCTTAGTACTCTTTGGGTGTTAATCACATAGCGATGTGAACTAGATTATTGACTCTATTAAAACCCTTTGGGTATTAGTCACATGGCGATATGAACTATCACATGGTGATGTGAACTATTGGTGTTAAATCACATGGCGATATGAACTAGATTATTGACTCTAGTGCAAGTGGGAGACTGAAGGAAATGTGCCCTAGAGGCAATAATAAAGTTGTTATTTAAATTTCCTTATATCATGATAAATGTTTATTATTCATGCTAGAATTGTATTAACCGGAAACTTAGTACATGTGTGAATACATAGACAAACAGAGTGTCCCTAGTATGCCTCTACTTGACTAGCTTGTTTATTAAAGATGGTTATGTTTCCTAGCCATAGACATGTGTTGTCACTTGATGAACGGGATCACATCATTAGAGAATGATGTGATGGACAAGACCCATCCATTAACTTAGCACTATGATCGTTTAGTTTATTGCTATTGTTTTCTTCATGACTTATACATGTTCCTCTGACTATGAGATTATGCAACTCCCGAATACCGGAGGAACACTCAGTGTGCTATCAAACGTCACAACATAACTGGGTGATTATGAAGATGCTCTACAGGTGTCTCCAATGGTGTTTGTTGAGTTGGCATAGATCGAGATTAGGATTTGTCACTCCGATTGCCGGAGAGGTATCTTTGGGCCCTCTCGGTAATGCACATCACAATAAGCCTTGCAAGCAATGTGACTAATGGGTTAGTTGCGGAATGATGCATTACGGAACGAGTAAAGAGACTTGCTAATAACGAGATTGAACTAGGTATCGTGATACCGACGATCGAATCTCGGGCAAGTAACATACCGATGACAACGGGAATAACGTATGTTGTTATGCGGTTTGACCGATAAAGATCTTCGTATAATATGTAGGAACCAATATGAGCATCCAGGTTCCGCTATTGGTTATTGACCGGAGAGGTGTCTCGGTCATGTCTACATAGTTCTCGAACCCATAGGGTCCGCACGCTTAACGTTTGATGACGATTAGTATTATGAGGTTATGTGATTTGATGTACCGAAGGTTGTTCGGAGTCCCAGATGAGATCACGGACATGACGAGGAGTCTCGAAACGGTCGAGACATAAAGACTGATATATTGGGCCATGTTGTTCGGACACCGGAAGTGTTCCGGATAGTTTCGGATAAAACCGGAGTGCCGGAGGGTTACCGGAACCCCCTTGGGAAGTTATGGGCCTTAGTGGGCTTTAGGGGAGAGAGAGGGCCGCAACCAAGGGGTGGCGTGCCCCCCCAAGGGGAGTCCGAATAGGACTAGGGGAGGGGGGCGCGGCCCCTTTCCCTCTCCCTCTCCTTCCTTCTTCTCCTAGTTGGACTAGGAAAGGGGGAACCTATTCCTACTTGGAGTAGGATTCCCCCCCTTGGGCGCGCCCCTTGTGGCCGGCCGGCCTCCTCCTCCCCTCCTTTATATACGGGGGAGGGGGCACCCCATAGACACACAAGTTAATCTTTAGCCATGTGCGGTGCCCCCCTCCACAGTTTTCCACCTCGGTCATATCGTCGTAGTGCTTAGGCGAAGCCCTGCGCCGGTAACTTCATCATCACCGTCACCACGCCGTCGTGCTGACGGAACTCTCCCTCGGCCTCAACTGGATCAAGAGTACGAGGGACGTCATCGAGCTGAACGTGTGCTGAACACGGAGGTGCCGTACGTTCAGTGCTAGGAGGTTTGGATCGTGAAGACGTACGACTACATCAACTGCGTTGATAAACGCTTCCGCTTTCAGTCCACGAGGGTACGTGGACACACTCTCCCCGCTCGTTGCTATGCTTCTCCTAGATAGATCTTGCGTGATCGTAGGAAATTTTTGAAATACTATGTTCCCCAACACTCGGTGCATCAGTTCTCGCTTGAGAGTGAGGATCTCTTTACTTACATGATGTCAATGCACCGCAAGAGGGTACAATTCCGACTACACTGCCATGAGGTGCTCCAAACATCGATCGGAGGTAAGTCTAACTACACTCCGGGTCGACATTCCTTGGGATTTGGGTGGATATGTGGAGCATCGAAACCTAGCTATATGGCTCTAAAGAAAGTCACCGTCGGGAAGCAACCTGGTAGTAAGCAGGTACCTTTCTTATTTATGTGTCTTTTGTGTCTAGATTGCATCCATATTTTTACGTTGGCACTTTGCATGAATTGCTATTAAAGATGATTTGGTTTAAGTCTTCATTAGGTGAAATTATTAGTTTGCTCAAAAGTTTAGGTGTGGTACTGTTGCTCAATTATATCTTCTCGATATTTGCCTAATACTTTTGTTGGAACTAACCTCCCAGGAATAATAAGAGAAATGCCTGGAAAAGTATGTCAAAAAGGCTCCCAGAGGCTTTGACGACGCTTGGTACGAGCGACCTTGCTTGTACCGGCGGTCGTACCGAGGAGAAGAGGAGAAGTCAACGAGTCTAGAGCATGCGTGTGAGGCCTGCCACCAGTGAGGTGACCGACCGATGCTTGATATCGGTCGACCACCACAGATTATTGGCCTTTCTTTTAGGGTATTGCCATTTCTTTTTTGAGAATACAATGTCTAAAAAAGGGACCGGGCTTCCGTGTGGGGTAGTTATAAATAAGAAAGGGCTTGCGCTTGGACCGACTTGCTAGCCTAACGTCGTATGACCCTCCGGTCCTACATAGCCGCCGATAGTTAAGCACTCCCAAAATAACTGAGATGGTGGCACAACACCAACCCACACCACCCACAACACATACAAGAAGAGGAGAAACAAGAAAAAGGAAAACCCAAAGCATTAGTCGACGGTGTTGCAGTTGACACGAGCCGAAGCTGTGGCGGGGTGGTGCGAATGTTGAAACCTGGCATCAGCAACACTGGAACTAGCAGCATGTCGAGTTGCGATCGAAGATTGGTTGTGCGACGAACGTCGGTGATGCTGATAGTGTTGTTACAATGCTTTGACGGGGACCATGGCGATTGTAGCTCACGACAGAGTTGGGAACTGCCAGCGGCGTGACCTCGACTTCATGGGAAGAGCAACAACGACGGTTTCACGACAAGGAGCAGTGGCGACCACACGCGAAGGGAGTGAGAGAAGTGGAGGTGACTTTTTTTGTTTGTTTCCATCTACTTGCTTGGTAGATGGTGACTAAGCAATCAATCCAATTAGACGGCTCTGCGTGCTAGATCCTGCCACTAGCGAGGTGACCGATCCATGCATGATATCGGTCGACCGACGCAGATTATTGGCTTTTTTAGGGTTTTTCCTTCTTTTTTAGAATAATAACATGGTGTCTTTTTTTTGAGAATTAAATAACATGGTGTCTAAAAGGGGCTTTCCGGGTGGGACAGTTATCAAAGAAGAAAGGGCTTGCGCGTGGGCCGGCTCGCCAGCCTAATCTCGTGTGACCCTCACGGGCCCAGCGCGGCCGCCGATAGTTAAGCACTCCCAAAACAACCGAGCCGATGGCACGGCACCCACCCAATCACCGCCCCCACCACAACACAACAGGGAGGGAGAGGAGAAACGAGACGACCGGCGGGCCGGAGGCGGAGCCCTCAACCGGCCCGAGAGAGCCATGTCGGCGGCGTCCTCCCCTCCTCCGGCCGACGCGGCGGCCGCGGGGGCGGAGACGGAGGCCGCGCCCGTCGTCTTCTACTGCTACGAGTGCCAGGCCACCGTCTCCCTCCCTGCGCCGGCCGCCACGCCCTCGCGGCTACTGCTCTGCCCCCGTTGCCGCAGCGACTTCCTCGAGGAGAACCCTAACCCGTCGACCTCGTCCCCTCCACCGCCACCGCCCCCGCCGCCGGGGTTCCTCTCCGACTCCTCGGAGGAGCCCGACGACATCGACCTCGGGATCGATCACACCGCTGCCCAGGCCTACCTCACCCGCCTCGTTCGCCGCCTCTACGATGATCCCACCTCCGTGGCCACCGCCGCGGCCGCGGCGGTGTCCGTGCTCCAGCAGCAGGGGCACATCGGTGGGCAGGGCCAGCCCCCGGCGCCCGCGGCCTCCATCGCCGCCGTGCCGACGGTCGAGGTGTCCGAGCCCGCCTCGGTCTGCGCCATCTGCAAGGACGACCTCCCTCTCGCCGTCGCCGCGCGGAGGCTCCCCTGCGGTCACCTCTATCACTCCGTTTGCATCGTGCAGTGGCTGGAGATGCACAATTCCTGCCCTGTCTGCCGCTCTTGCCTCCCGCCCACCAACCTCGAGGGGGTGGAGCCCCAGCAACTGGATCCGCCACCAACACAGATCACTATCCGGTTTACGACCAACCGCCGCCGCATCCGCACCAATAGTGATGCAGTGGCTCCGGCCGCGACGTCGCCTACTCAGCTCGCAGAGGCGATGACAGGGGAAGGAGGTGCTGGACCTGCGAATAGCGCAGAAACTGTATCGTCTGAATGGCCACCGCCCCCAGAATCTGATGCCGTCGTGTCAGAGACCCGTGAGATTGAGGGCTTCTTTGATTGAGCCAGAAGATAGAGTTTGCAGGTAAGAACATCTTATGACCAGTGTCCATGGAGCATGAATTGAACTGCTGCTTAGTGGACTAATCAGTTGCAGTGAAGCCAGTACTTTGGTTCTGTGATATGGACTAGTTGAGTTACATTTGCTTGTGTGTTCTATCTTCTATGCTAGTTGATCGATGGTAAGCTGGAATAGCTTATAATCATATGAACATTCATATGTAGTTGAACTTGGAGTTATTATACTTACTTTGGACCGCATGTTAGCTGATATGGTTGGTGATATATGTGTTTTCTGTTGTTAATTTTGTAAGTCTTGTACCTTGTACACTCTTTTTGGGTACAACTGTAATTATTTGTTGAGAGTTGCTATTTTTTAAAGATGTTCTATATATCTGAACGTGATGAACAGGTTATTTGCTCGTAGTTTATTTGTTACCACTGTGGCTTATTGCCATATGGGCTAGAGTTTGTATCCATGCTCTAGCATTGCAAGAAAAAAATCTACAGGATTTATATTTCTTTGCATGAACTTCGATTCAAGTAAAGTGAACTTACTGGGGAAATTATTTGCCACTGTTCAATTAATTTCCTATACGAATTGACTTCTTGTAGGCAAATATATTCTGTAGGGATATATTGGTATTGGTTGTACCGCAGAATATTGAACACCGTGAAATTGGTAGGTTTGAAATAAAATGTGATGCATGTTAACTAGCAGCTGGCCTTTTATAAATTGCTTGCAGCAATTATCACTTAGATTATTAAGGTCTTTGTCAACGAGTTCGAATTATATTTACCAGGACTCCCTTTGTCAATCATCTTTAAAAATATAGGAGCTAATTTGCTATTTTAGCTGAAATTTGTATTGGTTATACTGCAAAATTGGTATTGGTTGTACTGCAAGCAATATATTGTGCAGGGGTCTATTGTTATTGGTTATACTGCAAAATTTCGAATACCGTGAAATTAGTAGGTTTGAAATAAAATGTGATGCATGTTAACTAGCTGCTGGCCTTTTATGAATTGCTTGCAGGAATTATCACTTAGATTATTAAGGTCTCTGTCAACGAGTTCGAAGTATATTTACCAGGACTCCCTTTGTCAATCATCTTTAAAACTATAGGCGCTAATTTGCTATTTTAGCTGATTCATATAACCTGAATCATCTGATTCCTATTTGTTGTGTTAATCTTAAGCGAACATCTATTTGTGATACTGCTGTTTTTTAGTTAGCTGGTTCACATGTCCATCCTTTTTTTGAGCTTTGGTCACCTGGAAAGCAAAATTGGAGCAATAAGCAATCAGATAGATCACAACAAAAATTAAACAGATAGGATATGACAAGTCCAATCAGTAACATGCATGCTATTTTATAAGAGGGGTTCAAAACTAACACTCTGGCTAGAAATATTATGCTGCCTTATCTATGGAGTATTTGTGATCTCTTATTTACTCGCCATTTGATGTTAATACAATAAGGTGTTCGCACAATGATATCATTACAGTTTGGTAATTTATAATCCAGCCTTGACCTTAAACACTCAAGAACTCAGTGCTATCTTGAACTCTTTAAAACAAAGATGAGGTTGGCATTAGTACTACAATTACAGTTTGGTAATTCAATCCAGCCCTTGACCTTGAACACTCGAGAACTCAGTGCTGAACTCAGTGCTATCTTGATTCTTAAACAAAGTCGAGCTTGGTATTAGTACTACCCAAGACATTGCACTGGTTCGCTTCCATTTACACCGAGTAGAACTAGGCTATTTTTTATTACTCCGGAGGAGTATGTGGCACCATGAGCAGCAGTATAGAATTTGACAAAACAGTACTCCCTCTGTATCAAAATGTAAGACGTTTTTTGACATTGTCATAGTGTCAAAAAAAAGTCGGAGTAGGTATTAGCACCTAGTGCAGCAGAAAGGCTTTTAGAACCGATAACTAATCTCAAAAGAAAAGGAAATGATTCATGCAAATACACATCAGAAAAAATATAAAAGATGAACTGTTCAGTTCTTGGTTCCAGTCCTAATTTGGAAGCAAGAATCATATACCAAAGATGTAGTTTAACAAAGTTAAACAAATGAATAAACCAAGCGCTCATTCTCTGGATATAAATTCCCTATCACCAACAATATTGCAATTGCCAACGAACTTTAGAACCGAAAGAGAAGGGATGTCTAATCAAACAAGCTGGAGGTTAATCATCGTGATAATCCAGTCAGGATGACACGCATCTTGGGCACGAGCATGCCACATCTCTCATTGTCTTATGGCGTGTTTGGTTATCTGCATCATTTTTGGCCTCCTTACATATGTAGCATGGTTTAGCCTGGCTGAGCTAATGCAAGCTTAAAACCATGTTATGCAACTAGTTTGGTTGCCCACAAAACCACAACTTGCATTAGTGGCGAACCACTAGCATGCCGTTTGGTTGCAAAAAATGTGGTATGTGGTTACGTTCAAGACATGGTGTCGTGGTAACCTGCTGTTCGAGTGGTAAGGTTACCGGCGCGCGCACACACACTGATAGGCAGAGCATACCTATTTGAACAACCATTTACATTACATTATAGGCACTACATTAACAAGCATGGCCAGAATAACGACGGCAGAGTGAACAAGCATTTACATTACATTATAGGCACTACATTAACAAGCATGGCCAAAATAACGACAACAGTCATAAATAGATAGTGATGATAATAACAACACAGATTGACAGACTAACGAAAACACATTAAAGTTCTTGGATCAAGATAAGTGCTTTGTTGTGCTCTGGCACTTGGCCACCACCTCTGCGATGGAAAGGTCGATGACAATGATCCTGAAGGTGTCCTCGATCAACACCTTGAAGATGATGAGGTAGCCGATCTGGAGCTTGTGAGCAATGGCAAAGCCGGCCCACCCCTCATCCATGGCTAGCCTCCCGTTGATCTCCCAAAGTTCGACCTTCCTGGTGCAACCAGTGTTCTTCTTGAGTTTAGTCTCCTGTGGGATTGTGCCCATGTGTTTATTGAAGCTGTCGGGGATCGGTAATAGCTCCAACCCAGGTGCTAAAATCACCTTGTAGAAGTGGGTTGGACATATCGATTTATGGAAATGGCTGATATTCATCAGCCTCCCCTGATGCCTCTGGGAGGCGCTACCCCCAGCAACCTCCTTGCCCTTGGAGCGCTTGTCGTGCTAATCAAACTGAACAAGATCAATGGATGTATCAAACTACCATGGACTAATCATGAAGATCAACACACAAGCACATGTAACAAATTAGCATGGACTGACCATGAAGCTGAACATTGAAATCTACATGGAAAACATGTGCATCTACCATAACAATAAGAACATCATCACTGCCGACAGGCTCCTACATCAAGATCAAGAGGTTTCATGCCGACAAGACCAATTCGAGCCATATCAAGTCCTTAATCGAGCCCTATATGACACCCAAATATAACCCCATATCCACACCCTAATCTAACCCCATATATACACTCAAATCTAACAAGACTTGGACACCCAAATAAAACCCCATCCACATCCTAATTGAGTCATATGAAACCCTAAATATGATCCTAAACCCAAATTAACACTCAAATGAAGCCTCCAAGTATAAATCGATGGCTAAATCAATGCCAACATGGATCTTTAATCGGGCTTGTCGATGTCCTCCGAGAGTCAACAGTGAGATATGGGTGAGGGGGTTCATGGCACGACTCTGGGAAACAATGCAGCGTCTCCAGCTCATCCCCATGTTGAAAGTCTTGCGCTCGATTGGGCATGGCTGGCTGGAAACGCTCAATTCGATCGTTCCTCCATACCCAGGCTCTGGGGCTTTTGAGTAATGTTCTATGCAGGCCCAGTCACATGCGTAGGTAACCAAACAGCCCAAATTTTCATCCTCGGGGCCTGGATGGGTGTTATTAGACAACCAAACACTCCCTTAACATTTTCTCGTGTAGCTCCAAGGATGCATCCTCCCTCCTCAAACCTCTAGATGTTGTTTCCCTTTCGTCATCTCTAAGAGCAACACACCCATTCAACATGGAGAGCAATTACTACTTCTATCCTTTTTACCCATTTGTGAAGAGAAACCACCTCCCCCCATAGGAAACAATAATGGAAGATTCTGAACTATGGGCACAAGCATAATCAAATTTTCATAAATTCCTCAATTAGGTCAACCACCAGGCAGCCAAAAAAGAAAGAATCCATTGCCCCATTTGAGATGTTAATGGGAAATAAGACGAACCAAATCAATCACATATGTGGGGCTTGTAAAATCAAGATCAAGAAGCATATGTTGGGCTCGCCCATGAAGCAGTTCGTCTAGGCGAAGGCATGGCTCCCGGAGAGATAGAAGAGAGGATCGTCTCGTTGTCGCACGAGACGAGGAGATAGACACGTTGGTGGAGCTAGGAATCAAATATCAAGGGCGGGGCGGCAAATGACTCAAACTCGTGATAACAAGGGCCAAATTGCACTAATTCATGTATTTTTCCTAAAATCTGAGAGGTGAAAAGCACAAGGCAAGTATATGTATGAACAAGTTTGGTATCATGAGGGGAGCCCTGACTCTAGCGAGTCCCCATGTCTCTGTGACTGGATAAACAGAGAGAGCCACAGTCGTTGAAGCTCGAGGTGGGCGAGGAAGGGGAGGAGAGGTTTTGGGGTGATATCGTCATTGTTAGATAGTCAAGGCTGTCGACAACACACAATGCATCGGTTGCCATGATGTATGCTTTTTTCACCGTCACATCCTCGCCCCCCATGGATCTATTTCACACCTCCGAGAAGATATTTTTCTCTTCGTGGATCGTCGTGGTTTGAGCCAGTTTTTCCCGGCCGCAACCTAAACCAAACGTGCAATCGTGCTAGTTCGAGACTCAATCCGATCGGTCCAAACCATGTGGATTGTACCCCAATCCTTGCCAATACTGGTCTAACCAAACAAGGCCTCAAGCTTAGTTTGTTTAATCCTCCCTCCAAGGGGATTGGAGAGGATTGAAGTTTTATTTACTTGCAAGGAATTTAATCCCCCTCAAACCCCTTTAATCCTCTGTAAACCGAACATGCCCTTAGGGTATATACACAACTAATATAGTGCAACCAAACCCCTTCCGCCCTCCCCTCTCTCAAACTCTTGGTGATCTGAGGTAGACCATATCACATGATGTTGGGGATATAACTTCAAGGTATGACCCGCCCAGGAGGGGCCGGGTTATACTATTGGCGACTTAATATGAAGAAGGCCCGGGAAGAGTCACCAAGACGGCGGCTTATAGAGGCAGGCCTACTAAAGGCCCAAGGCCTGGGGTTTGTGAGCCGCCATGTGTTAACTTGCTCTATAAGGCAGGTTTAGTTAGAAACCGAGCCGGTCTCGTTTGTGTGAGCCGGCCGAAACTCTGTAAGCCGCCGGGCATCAACCTGTATATAAAGGTGAGACCCGACGGCGGGTTGACAAAAGAAAACAAGAAATCGAGAACTAGGTCAAGCGTATTCGCTCCCTGGTAATCGAAACCCAAGCAATACTACGAAAAGCAGGAGTAGGCTTTTACCTCATTGAGGGGCCAAACCTGGGTAAACTCTCTGTGTGTCCTTTGTCCCGGTCAACCCCTTTAAGCTAACCCAGTGCGATGGCTCCGCACCTAAGTCCTTTCACTAGGGCATCTGCCGTGACAAATCTACGACAGTTGGCGCCCACCGTGGGGCCAGAGCACGGTGGTTTCGAGTTCTTGAAGGGCACCTTTGCAGGGATCAAGGGATACGCCGTGGGCCGGATGACCAAGAGTAGCCGCGGCAAGCTCTACATCGACGATGTTGGCTGGGGTCCCGAGGCCGATTCAATCGAGTACGGGTACTGGGTCCCCTTCGGTAGAATTCATGTCTTCATCGGCAAGATTGGGGAGTCGGGGCCTGAGCCGGACATCTGCACCGACACGATCGAGATGGCTCAGCGCATGACCCGCCAAGGTCCAACCCGCCAGGAAACTTGCCTTTGTTGGCTTTGTTCATGGGGCGGATCTCGAAGAAGGTTCTATGTCAGGCGGAGAGACAACCATCTATTTAGGTGATGAGTCCTCAACCGGCGAAACCGAGTCGATCTATCAATTACAAGATGGCGGGCTTGGGGGTTGTTCCGATGGCGACAATATTCCGGACTCCTATGGGCCGCCGAGCAGGGCTGCTATTTTCATGGCTGGTACGCAATAGATGTTGAACTCATCAACTGCTGCGGCTATGACCTCTAGTTCAACGGCTGCTGCGACGGCCGGGGCGAGCAGCTCTGTGCGCCCGCCGGCGCAGGTTTTATCTGACCTTTTGGAGGCTCTAGCGACTCTCTTAGCTGTAGAGGTGACTCCAGCAACTCAAGCACAACATAACACTGGTACGCGTCAGTGCTATACAAATGGGTTTTAACCCCTTTCTGCGATGGCGTTCGGAACCGTCGCCAAGTGAGTGATGGCGATAGGGGGGTCCCTCCACACGACCCAAACACCGTCGGGGATATGCCCTCCTGGCACACACGCTCGGCAAAATGAGGTCGTGTGCGACCGGCGAGCGCTCAAATACGGAAATACGTACAATAGAGCTAAAAAATACAATTATACAGGCAAAATTGTTTCCGGTCGCAAGTACATCCCACACAGTCAACCCCCGCTAAACGTTTCCGTTCGTATGTACATCCCACACAGTCGCTCCAAGGAAAACGTTTCCGTTCACAGGTACATCACACAAAATTTTCCCCGTTAAATCGTTTGTGATAGCGTTGCCATTGCACACGATATTAACAATTTTGTTTGCGTTATTGAATGCATCACACACGATGCGTAGAAGGAACTGTGTGGCAAAGGCTGTCCATCACACACAATTTTTATGTGGTAAACGTTTGCGCAAGGTGGCCTAACGCAAACAGTTTACAAGAGGATGTCGTGTGTGCAGTGGAGATTGATCGCACACGTAGTGGATCCTAGAAACGTTCTTGATCTCCACGTCTATCGCAGACGTTTCGCTTTCGCAAACCGTGTGCAGTGTAATCCCAAATTTAAAAATCACATGTTTTGAATTTGAAAGTAGGCAATCACTTATTTCATATCCAACCATGTTTATTACAAATACAGGTTCAACCACGAATGAATAATTCGATGCACGGGTACATATACTGAAGAACTACAGAAGCACCAAGTAAAGAATGATGAACCACATTTGTACTAAAGACTGTAAAGAGAGAGGCGAAAGACATTCTGGTTGCTGGAGAATGTGAAGCGGAATGCCCATATTGCGGCCTCCTCCATGCGTAATGCGCGCACTGAAGGAAATATGCCCTAGAGGCAATAATAAAGTTATTATTTATTTCCTTATATCATGATAAATGTTTATTATTCATGCTAGAATTGTATTAACCGGAAACATAATACACGTGTGAATATATAGACAAACAGAGTGTCACTAGTATGCCTCTACTTGACTAGCTCGTTAATCAAAGATGGTTATGTTTCCTAGCCATAGACATAAGTTGTCATTTGATTAACGAGATCACCTCATTAGGAGAATGACGTGATTGACTTGACCCATTCCGTTAGCTTAGCACTCGATCGTTTAGTATGTTGCTATTGCTTTCTTCATGACTTATACATGTTCCTATGACTATGAGATTATGCAACTCCCGTTTACCGGAGGAACACTTTGTGTGCTACCAAACGTCACAACGTAAATGGGTGATTATAAGGTGCTCTACAGGTGTCTCCAAAGGTACTTGTTGGGTTGGCGTATTTCGAGATTAGGATTTGTCACTCCAATTGTCGGAGAGGTATCTCTGGGCCCACTCGGTAATGCACATCACTATAAGCCTTGCAAGCATTGTGACTAATGAGTTAGTTGCGGGATGATGTGTTACGGAACGAGTAAAGAGACTTGCCGGTAACGAGATTGAACTAGGTATCGAGATACCGACGATCAAATCTCGGGCAAGTAACATACCGGTGACAAAGGGAACAACGTATGTTGTTATGCGGTCTGACCGATAAAGATCTTCGTAGAATATGTGGGAGCCAATATGGGCATCCAGGTCCCGCTATTGGTTATTGACCGGAGACGTGTCTCGATCATGTCTACATAGTTCTCGAACCCGTAGGGTCCACACGCTTAACGTTACGATGACAGTTTTATTGAGTTTTGATGTACCGAAGGAGTTCGGAGTCCCGGATGAGATCGGGGATATGATGAGGAGTCTCGAAATGGTCGAGACGTAAAAATCGATATATTGGACGACTATATTCGGACTTCGGAAAGGTTCCGAGTGATTCGGGTATTTTTCGGAGTACCGGAGAGTTACGGGAATTCGTATTGGGCCTTAATGGGCCATACGGGAAAGGAGAGAAAGGCCTCAAAAGGTGGCCGCACCCCTCCCCATGGTCTGGTCCGAATTGGACTAGGGAAGGGGGGCGCACCCTTCCTTCTTTCTCCTTCCCCCTTCCCTTCTCCTACTCCCACAAGGAAAGGAGGAGTCCTACTCCCGGTGGGAGTAGGACTCCCCCCTATGGCGCGCCTCTCCCCTTGGCCGGCTGCCTCCCCCTTGCTCCTTTATATACGGGGGCAGGGGGCACCCCAGAGACACAACAATTGATCTCTTGATCTCTTAGCCGTGTTCGGTGCCCCCTCCACCATAATCCACCTCGATAATATCGTAGCAGTGCTTAGGTGAAGCCCTGCGTCGGTAGAACATCATCGTCGTCACCACGCCGTCGTGCTGACGGAACTCTCCCTCAAAGCTCGGCTGGATCGGAGTTCGAGGGACGTCATCGAGCTGAACGTGTGCTGAACTCGGAGGTGCCGTACGTTCGGTACTTGGATCGGTCGGATCGTGAAGACGTACGACTATCAACCGCGTTGTGCTAACGCTTCCGCTTTCGGTCTACGAGGGTACGTGGACAACACTCTCCCCTCTCGTTGCTATGCATCACCATGATCTTGCATGTGCGTAGGAAATTTTTGAAATTACTACGTTTCCCAACACGCACGACTCTAGGCCAACCCCTTGTGATGGCTGCCCGTCCGTCCTTCACTGTCTTCATTACGACTTCTCGATGCTCATTGTAGTCTGGATGAAATACTTTAACCTTCATTGTGTGTCCACCAATCATGTACTTTGCGAGGTAATCTTGAGTGAACTGCTTCGGGAACCACTGCGAATGAAAAAGATTCAGACATTGTTGTCTAATAACTCATTATGGGCAGTAAAAAGAGAAGGCTACAGAGTTTGTAGTTACCATCCTACAGCTCACTGTTGTGTTGGATAGAGCATAAACAAATAATTTGCTTGCCACCATTCATATCTTTTTGCTAATAATCCTTATCAGTTTCCTCACTTGATGCTTGTTCATGAATATCTCATGCCCCATACGCAAAAAGGGTCGATGCGTGGATCCTTGCCAAGGGCATATGTACCTACAAGCAACAAGTCAATATTAGAAGCTAACAAGTGTCCAGGCCTGGATCTATATGCACTACATTATGGAACGACGGGGGGAGTACAAGCCGAGGGATGAAGCTAACCTCGGCGGAAAATGGTGGCCACTTCTGTTGTTGTCCTGCATAAGTAGTGGAAAGGCATAATAAGTACATCAACCTTAACATCAAACAAATATAGCAAAGGTAAACAACATAATCTCCAAATGATAGCTTGAATGTGTTGGTTTCAGCATGCTATTAAAGCAAATATAGAATGGAAGGCAATGTTACCGACAGCAGGCTTAACAACCATCAAATATTGCAATTCAAACTGATATTGTTGAAAATGAATAGAACGTAGGTAATGCTTAAACATCACACTGGATAAATGTGTAAAACTGAAATAAAGGGCATGTGTTAACTTCACCAGGAATAACTGGAACCAAATATAGCCGTTCAAACTGGTATTGATGTAGTCGAGCGGCACAGTTTCGACTTGCACATAATGAACAACACATTATGAATGACTGAAATAAACAAGGCATAAATGACCAGTATAACAACCAAATATAGCCATTGAAAACTGGACAGAGTCTCACTGCAATCAACCTAATAAGCAAATACAGATAAACAGGGCATATGCTTGAAAACTGGACAAATGCTCACTGCAACCAACCTAACAAGCAGATACAGATAAACAAGGCATCTGCTTGATAACTGGACAAATGCTAAAAAAAGCAACCTAACAACCAAATACAGATAAACAAGGCATCTGCTTGATAACTGGACAAATGCTCATCGTAACCAAACTAAGAACCAAATACATATAAACAAGGCATCTGCTCGATAACTGAAAAAATGCTCACTCCAACCAACCTAACAACCAAATACAGATAAAGAAGGCATCTACTCACTATAAACAACCAAATATAGCCATTCGTGAAATTGAAGTGGACAATTCATACTTAAACATCACATAGCCCTATTGAACAATACATTTTTGCATAACTGAAATAATTAAACACGGCACAGTTAAAGCACCTCACGGCAAATGCTACAACAACAAAGGGTACGGGTTGGCAAGCTAGAAAAGGTAATATTTGCTGATAGAATATTGCCTCACATTTCATGGATGGGATCCTTCCAGTTGGAAGAGCACAGACCCACGGTGCGCTCTCTGATGTCACAAATGGGCCGTTTCACCTTGGAAGAACCTTCGTGGGTGCCCTCCTCGTGGTCGTGGTTGTGGTCGATGAGATCTGACTTGGCAATTGAGGATCCCAAACCGCCGCCGTAGAACGTGTCCTTCAGAAATGACAAAATGGGCTCGATGGCATATAAAGATTGCAAATCCTTGACCGCTTGGTGGAGGAGATCAGCGGCAGGGCCATCGAAGAGATCGACGGCGGTTAAACCAGAGGGGTTGGGGATGGACCACTTAACCTGTGACATGGCCCGCGTGAAGCCGTCGCTGTGGATGAGCTTGATGTCATAGCCAGCTTTCCCGAGATACAGTAATACGCTAGCCCGCTGACATTAAGCCTTCGGCATGGCAACATAGTCAACGTCTTCACCGGCTTCTGCGGCGACGTGTTGCTCCAGGATCGACAGGTCGGGGCGAACGGCGGCCACCTCGCCAACGTCCGCCGGAGAGGCCATGATAAACCTCTTCTTGGCCGAACGCTCGTCGGGCTCCCCGGGATACGTGGTCGAGCTTAGGCTGCGACATTCTGGAGCAGGGGATGTGGATCTGGTGTGGAGGGACACACATGCCTCATCTAAAAACTCAGGGGAGTGGGGAGACGGTATGGGAATCGCCGGGTAACCTGAACTTTATTATCTAAGCTAGGAGGAATGGGCAGGCTGGCAGGGGGCACCGGCGGCAGCGGCGGCGACCGCGAGCTAGGGTTCAAGTGGGGGAGGGGGCGGGTGGGGGACTGTGGAGGGGGGAGGGTTGTTTGAGGATACGTCACGGCTACTGAAATTTTTAGTAATGGTGGGTGGAGATGGTGGTGGACGAGGGAGGGAGACGGTTCAAATGCCTCGGCTAGTGCAATTTTACTATAAGGTCGGTGCTGAAGGAGTGTGGGCGACGGTTGAAGTACAGCAACTACTAAAATTTGGGTAAAGGAATTGATGCGGGGCGGGAGTGCCCAAGATCGCGCACGGTCCAATAACAATATGCGTGTATGATAATAAGGAGAAGTGGCGGGACCGCCGGTTTTTGCAACGCTCAAGGCGGGTAGTTTGTTTTTATATTTCTAGCTAGCGGGTCTATCGCACACGGTTCGTCCTAATTTCCAAAAAAAACTTACTCGCCTTTAGCTTGCACAGGTGGTGATTTCACAGCGCACTTGCATCGCACACGGTTAAGCCAGTACCTCCACCCTTTGCTCGCGCTTGCACGGTCGTGCTGATTTTACAGCGCACTTGCACCGCACACGGTTGAGCGAGTACCTCCACCTTTGCTCGCGCTTGCGCAGGCGTGGTGATTCACAGCGCACTTGTATCGCACATGGTTAAGATATTATACCTGTGTCTGTTGAGCGTCATCAGAGTCTTTGCAGCAAAAAATGTTAGAGAGGGTCAGAAGATAGCCACACCAGCATGTGGCCCAAATATATATGAGTGAAAAGGGTGGTCTGTGATGTTCAAAATTCCAATGCACAACTTTGATCGCGCGGGCCCCCGGTTGGGCGCGTCGTCGAAGATCGATGAGAGGGGCCATAAGTCAAGAACCACCTGGAAGTGGTCAAATATATGTAGGAATATTGGGGATGTTTAAAACTTTAAATACACAATGCATAACTTTGGTGGCACCTGCCTCGCAAACCCGAAAACACCCTTGGATATATATATCTATAATGACATAATGTCGTACCTAGCTAGGATGCTTGGCCCGCCATCTCCCACTTCGTGTCAGCGAGGCGGATGCATGTAATGATCGATACTTTGGTCATATATGCATGTCGCCATGACCTATCATAAGACGGACCAATGAATCTATCATTTGGTCAAACGACAGCTGTTGTTGTCGATGAACCGCTTGCGCCAATAGATTGAGCCATCATAAAAATCGCACGAGAGGGACCACAAAACCAGCACCTCTTGCATGCGGCCCAAACTGATGTACGTTGGGAAGGGGTGATGTGTGTTTTCAATATAGAATAATGTACAATTTAGACGTGGTGCCTACCTCTCGATACAGACAACAACCATGAAGGCAAGGTAGTTAAGGACGAGATACGCAGGGTATGATGTAGGTCGAACCCAGCAATCCAAGCATGTGGGAGGGAATCCTGACAACGCATGAGCTCGAGCTTTGGTTGAGCGACATGTGATGGTGACCGGCCCTAACACGAACTAGGAGGAATCCATTGATGGCCAACACATACCCCTCATTATCGGTCAAAGGGATGATATATATACACTCGGGGAGCACACAGATATGCGTGTCATCACAAAAAACCGCACAAGGGAGACGTGGTCGATCAGAAGACCCTGTATACACTGCATGCGGCCCGAAATATGTATGGATACGGTGGTGTGTGATGTGTTTAAATCCCGAATGCAGAACTTCGATGGGCCACCAACTACATTACAAACCGAACACCGTACCTGACTCCAAGCCTGGTTCAATACGTACGATGTCGGTTTCCCAACTTCGAGACGGCAAGGGGGGGGGGGGGGGGTCGTCCCACGCATGCGCTCAAACTTTATTTGGTCTAGCATGGGACACATCTATATCTATACCTCTATATAGTGTGCGAATAACTTAAGTTGGTCGTTCGATGAAGCCAATCCGACGGTACAGAGATGGCAAATCCGAGCACTACTGGCCGTTGGATATCATCTACATCCCACCAGATTCTGCCACATGTACAATCTAGAAGACTCCATGGTTGAACTTAAGCATAATGCACAAACCTTAAAACGCAAGCACTTCTCCTTTGTTCTCTAGAATCTTCCATACCTTAATTGCCCAATTTTTTTTCTAAATGAATTGTCACTTTTGTTTTTTACTTTATGCTTTACAACACAATTCCATGAATCTTAAAATAGATTTTTTTTAAATAAAACTAATTTATTTTGGATGAGATGAACTATAAGAATTAAACGAACATCTACATCATGCATATATGACTCAAAGCTTACATGCTATAGTGTGGTATTTATTCATAATTTGGTTACCAAATCTCATGCGTGCAATGCACCTATACCTTACTAGTATCAATAGGAAACCATCATGGTCAAACCCTTCTCGTTGTTGGGTCAAAGGGATAGATTGTGTGGGCCCCCCTAATTGTCGGTAAAGGATAGTATATATACCTCGGGGAGCCCACAGATATGTGCCGTGTCTATAAGCCGCACAAGGTAGAGATGCTCGAGAAGAACACCCTGCCCCCTATACCCTGCATGCAACCTGAAAAAGGTTTATATAATCGCCAGGACAGGTCAAGAGCAAAAAATAACCCATAAAAACTTAGTAGGTTCTAATAATTGCCATGACAGGTCAAGTCAATCATTCTTTAATTTTTTAGAGCAAAAAATAACCCATACAAACATAGTCTACAAATTAGCAAAACAAGGATCCCAAGGTTTATATAATTGCCATGATAGGTCACTATAGAGATATAATATATCTCTATAATGACCGTGTCATGGCATTTAAATGAAGCTTGAGATATGCAACTTCCCAACGGGTCACCCGTGACCGTGTCATGGCATTTAAATGAAGCTTGAGATATGCAACTTCCCAACGGGTCACCCATCCTTGGACTACTCCAGCCCGAGCACGCTTAACTTCTGCGTTCTATTCGACTAGGCTAGCGGATGGGAAGCCGCCCCTTGCTGATGAGAATTGCCTCCTTGCCTTTAAGGCGTTTCACGCTGGTCACCCTATGGGACCTACTCCCTCCTATCACACACATTTGTGCTTTTAGAAACTGTGTGGGATATTTACATGGACGGTGTGTCGCCGCTAGCCTTCAATGAGCACTGACACTGGTAGCGGGAAAACGATGAGAGAAGAGGCGAGAAACCGATGAGAGGAGTGGCGAGAAAGGGTAGTCTGTTTAGAAAACCTAGTAGAGAAGGAAGCGTGAGCTAGCACGACGCATGCGCACAGTGCTTACCCATGTACTGCATGTGCTGTCGAAAGGGCTCAGGGTTGCCGTTCGATCTGGGAGAATCCAACGGTGCACACGTACGGTCCATGGGGTTTGGGTTCTAGCCAATCAGAACGCACGACTCAGATCGCGCGCGCAGCAGGGGGTACGGGGGCATCGGCCACAGTTTGGTAGGCACACGACTTTCGTGAGTGAACCGTGTGCTATTTGAAAACATTCCGTGAGAAGAATCTTGGTTTTTAAATCCCCATAAATCCAAAACTCACCCGAAAATTGTGAAACCTAGCATGGTGTCAGGACATGGCACATATATGTCGAGGAATTTTTTTCGTCCATTTTGGCGCAAGTTTTATTACAAGCCTCTTACAAACCGGAGCTTCTCTCAACGAAGCCTCATGGTTCCGATAGGGAAACGTGTCCCCCTTGTGGGAGAAACGTAATCACTGCCTCTTTTCGCCTTGTATTTTCTTCTACGGGCAACATGGAACAACAGGATATCCGTGCTGAAATTTAAACTTATTCAGGGTTCGTTTGGCCTTTTTATACACTAATTGAGTTTCCTGGGCATTTAATGTCCATAATTCAAATATGAACTTCAAATACATGCTCCAGTTCACCAAAATGGCTTGAAAATTCATACATGTGTCCTTGGGTGCTGATGTCTACTACGCAACTTTATTCTTGTAGACACGTGTTGGGCCTCCAAGCGCAGCGTTTTGTAGGACAGTAGCAATTTTCCCTCAAGTGGATGACCTAAGGTTTATCAATCCGTGAGAAGCGTAAGATGAAGATAGTCTCTCTCAAAGGACCCTGCAACCAAATACAAGAAATCTCTTGTGTCCCCAACACACCCAATACAATGGCAAATTGTATAGGTGCACTAGTTCGGCGAAGAGATGGTGATAAAAGTGTAAAAACAACAAGGTAGCAAATAGTAAACGGGCACAAAAACGGTATTGCAATGCTTGAAAATGAGGCCTAGGGTCCATACTTTCGCTAGTGCAACCTCTCAACAATGCTAACATAGTTGGATCATATGATTATCCTTCAAAGTGCAATAAAGAATCACTCCTGAGTTCCTATTAGCGGAGAACAAAAGATAGAAATTGTTTGTAGGGTACGAAACCACCTCAAAGCTATTCTTTCCGATCGATCTATCCTAGAGTTCGTACTAAAATAACGCCAAAGCAAATTCATATTCATAACACTCAATCCACACAAAGAACTACAGAGAGACCCCAAAGTTTCTATCGGAGAAAAGATAATAAAAACGTGCATCAACCCCTATGCATAGATTACCCCAATGTCACCTTGGGAATCCGCTAGTTGAGTGCCAAAACATATATCAAGTGAATCAATATGATACCCCATTGTCACCTCAAGTATTCATACCGCAAGACATACAACATGTGTTCTCGTATCTGAATATTCAAGCCGACAAGACAAAACTTCAAAGGGTAAAGATTCAATTCATCACAACAAGAGCATAGAGGGGAGAAACATCATATGAGCCATCTATATTAACAAAGCCCATGATATAGATCACGAGAGAGAGAGAGAGATTAAACACATAGCTACTGGTACAAACCCTTAGCCCCGAGGGTGGACTACTCCCTCCTCATCGTGGTGGCCGCCGGGATGATGAAGATGGCCACCGGAGATGATTCCCCCCTCCGGCAGGGTGCCGGAACAGGGTCTAGATTGGTTTTCGGTGGCTACAAAGCCTTGCGGCGGTGGAACTTCTGATCTAGGTTAACCCCGAAGGGTTTCGAAATATTTGGGAATTTATAGTGCAAAGAGGGGGTGCGGGAGGCCACCAAGGTGGGCACAACCCACCTGGGCGCGCCAGGTTGTGCCCCCTCGGGGTACCCCCGGGTGCTTCTTTGGCTCACTATTGGTCATCTGGTCCATAAAAAATCTCCGTGAAGTTTCGTTGCATTTGGACTCCATTTGGTATTGATTTCTTGCGATGTAAAAAACATGCAGAAAACAACAACTGGCACTTGGCACTATGTCAATAGGTTAGTACCAAAAATGATATAAAATGACTATAAAAAGATTATAAAACAGCCAAGATTGATAATATAACAACATGGAACAATACAAAATTATAGATACGTTGGAGACGTATCAGGTGCATGTTTAGGTCCCATGCCAGGAATGGGAACGAATTACAACCGTACCCGCGTCCTGGCTCGTCCTCAAACATTTGGAATCTCAGGTTTTAAATCCCTGTAAATCCTAAACTCACCAGAAAGTCATCAAAGGTGGCATGGTGTCACATCATGGCACATATATGTCGTGGAAAAACATTGTCCAATTTGGGCCAAGCTTTATTGCAAACCTCTTACAAACCGGAGCTTCTCTCAAAGAAGCCTCATGGTTCCGATAGGGAAACGTGTTCCCCTTGTGGGCGAAACATAATCACTGCCTCATTTTGCCTTGTATTTTCTTCCACGGGCAACATTGACATGATATCCCTGCTGAAATTTAAACTTATTCAGGGTTCATTTGGCCTTTTTATACACTAATTGAGTGTCCTAGGCATTTAATGTCCATAATTCAAATCTAAACTACCAATAGATGCTCCAGTTCACCGAAATGGCTAGAAAAATTATACATGTGTCCTTGGGTGCATGTTTAGGTCCCATGCCAGAATGAGAGCGAATTACAACTGTACCGGTGTCCTGGCTCGTCCTCAAACATTTCGAATCTCGGTTTTTAAATCCCCATAAATCCAAAACTCACCAGAAAGTCATCAAAGGTGGCATGGTGTCACGTCATGGCACATATATGTCGTGGTAAAAACATTGCCAATTTGGGCCAAGCTTTATTACAAACCTCTTACAAACCGGAGCCTGTCGCAAGAACCCTCATGGTTTCGATAAGGAAACGTGTCCCCTTGTGGGCCAAACGATAATCGCTCCCTCTTCTAGCCTCGTATTTTCTTCTACACGCAACACAAAACAACGGGAGATTCATGCTGAACTTTGAAATTATTCAGGGTTCGTTTGACCTTTTTTATTCATTAATTGAGTTTTCTAGGCATTTAATGTCCATAATTCAAATCCGAACTACAAATACATGCTCGAGTGCACCAAAATGGCTAGAAAAAATGTACATATTTCCTTGGGGTGCATGTTTAGGTCCCATGGAACGAATGGGAACGAATTCAACCGTCTCGCCATCCTGGCTTGGCCACAAACATTGCGAATCTCAGTTTTTAAATCTCTGTAAATACAAAACTCACCAGGAAATCATGAAACTTGGCATGGTGTCACTACATGGTACATATAATTGTCCAATTTGGGTGAAGCTATATTACAAGCCTCTTACAAACCGGAGCCTGTCGCAACCCTCGTGGTTCCGGTAGGGAAAATGCCCCTCTGGTGGGCAAAACGATAATCGCTACCTCTTCTCGCCTTGAACTTTGTTTTCTACACGCAACATAGAATAACCGGAGTGTCGCGCTGAAATTTGAAACTGTTCAGGGTTCGTTTGGCCATTGTATATATTACTAATTAAGTTTTCTACGCATTTAATGTAGTCCATAATTCAAATTTGAACTACAAGCACATGCTCCAGTGAAGCAAAATGGGTGGGAAATCGTACATGTGTCATTGAGTGCATGCTTAGGTCTCATTTAAGGAATGGGAATGAATTACAAACTTGTCATCGTCCTGAAAAATTGATAATCTCAGTTTTTAAATCCCAGTAAATCAAAAAATCACCCAAAAAACATGAAACTTGGCATGGTTTCATGACATGGCACATATAAGCCGTGTTAAAAAAATCGTCCAGTTTGAGAAGAGGCGCACACATTAGTAGCCAATGAAGTCCTTTTTGAAGCAAAAAGATGACACGTTAATATCGCAAAAGGTTGTATTATATTAACCGTGTCGAAATTTAACCATACTCGGTGGCGTGCGTGCAGCTTTTTGATTAGACGGGACGAGCGCGAGAAGTTCGCCGTGCAGGCTCGACGGGACGCGTGCAAGCAGTCCGTCGCCCAGGCTCGACGGGATGCGTGCATCCTATCCACCTCGCAGGCTCGACGGGACACGTGCGAGCAGCAAGGCCGCCCATGCTCACCGTGAAGCGAGCTCTTTGACCTCCATGCACCAGTTGTCGTCCGCCTCGCTCACAACTTCTCCATTAATGGGTTAATTAAAGCACCTGGACGGAGGGTGTTTGCTTGTGATCCCATGGCATCATTTGCTTTGTTCGTGTTTTCAACTCGTATTCCGCCCAAATTTAAATTGCCACATAGAGCAACGGATAATACGACCACAAATAAAATGGCAACGAATAGTACGATGACAAATTTACAATGGCGCAGATAATAATTGTCTTACTTATTTCATATAATTTAAAATGCCACATGTGGCAAAGCCCGGAAGACACGGGGGCAAGAGAAGAAGGAAATTGCAGACAACGATCTAGGTCGCTACTGTCTCTACTCGTCGATGGATCGCCGGGTGACGACATCCTCCAGCTCCTTCTTCAATTCCTCATGACTTTGCTTGAAAGCAGCCACAGATTCCTCCACCTCCTGCTCGCGCTCGATCTGGAGCTTCCTCAAGTCACCCATCAGTTCCTCGATGACCGCTGTCAGCGCCATCCCCGAGGCACTGCTCTGCTCATGCAGCATCTTCCAGCCGGCGGCCTACTCCTTCTCGGCGAGCGCCCTGAGGAGCTTCACATTGTCAGCCATGAGTTGCTCGACAGGTCGGTCGCCTTGTCAACCGAGGCATCACTGATCTTGAGCAGCTTCATCAAGCCGTCGACCAACTCCTGCTGCGTAGTGATGCCAGTGAGAATGTCGTCGTCGCCGGCGAAGGACTTCAGGACACCGGCTCGTCACGATGGCTGATGCCGCGAATGCGCCTGTGAGAGCCCTCGCGTGCCCGTGAGAGCTCGTTCGAGGGCTCCGCGGCGCGTCGGGACATCTTTGCTGCGGCTGCGGCTTCGTGGCGGGACCTCTCTAGTGCTTCCGCGGCCTTGGTCTTTGCTGCCTAGTTATATGTCCACCCTAAATGCCTCCTACCCGTCATGGCGGAACGACTTGACAGGAAAGACCAGTTTTGTCAGTGATGAGGATAGGAACTGTGAAGTAATTTTTAAATGGGTAGTTTTTATAGCCTGGTAATAAGTGTGAACACATATTAGTTTGATAGGTGTGAACAGATTTGCAATTACTTATTGCGTTGTAATCTGCAATGTGACGAGAAACAAGGTCAAAATTTATTGATGGTAGAAGGTTGACCACGTGGTTGCTCGCCGTTGAGGTGTCCGCGGCGCGCTCTGCTCGCGTCCGTCCGAGCGTTTTGCTTGCCATTGAGGCGGTCGCAGCGTGCTCTGTTCATCTGAGTCGGCTGTTTGCCACGTATCACACACATCTTGTTAAGTTGAACCGTTTCTGTTGTGTTCCCTAATCGAAAATAGTTCGTCCGAGTGAACCGTATGCCGTATATCACACACACCTTGATCTGGCTAACCGTTTTGGTTGCACTCCCTAATAGCAAACAATTCATCAGAGCGAACTGTATGCAATATATCGCACACACATTGATATGGCTGCCCGTTTCTGTTGTTCTGCCTCATCGCAAACAGTTCAAATGGATTAACTGTGTGCCCTGCATCGCACACGCAACTAAAATCTGAACCGTGTTTGATGGCTCCGCCATCGCAAACGTTTTGCACCTTTTTTGACAGTTTTTTTACATCCCCGTTTGCGATTAATGCATCCCACACAGTTTTGTGAAAGGGTCTCTGATCGTAGTGTCGCGTTAGCAGCATCCTGTAGTAGTGTAAGGTGGAATTTGCGAAGCTACGGGATGAGATAGCTCAGGCTAAGGAGGAACTTAACGCTGAGAACGCTGATACGTCTACAATGTATCTATAATTTTTGATTGTTCCATGCTGTTTTATTATCAATCTTGGATGCTTTCCAATCATTTTATAGTCATTTTATATCATTTTTTCGTACTAACCTATTGACATAGTGCCATGTGCCAGTTGCTGCTTTTTCCATTTTTTACATCGCAGGAAATCAATATCAGACGGAGTCCAAATGCCACGAAACTCCACGATGACTTTTTATGGGCTAGAAGGAACACAACGGGCCCTGGTTGCACCTGGGGGGAGTCCCGAGAAGAGGACAACCTACCAGGACGCGCCAGGAGGCCCAGGCACGCCCTGGTGGGTTGTGCCCACCTCGGGTGGCCCCCGGACCGCCTCTTTGCTCTATAAATACCCCAAAAATCCCAGAACTCTAGGGGAGTCGACGAAATATTCATCCAGCCGCTGCAGAGTCCAGAACCACCAGATCCAATCTAGACACCATCTCGGATGGGGTTCACCACCTCCATTGGTGCCTCTCCGATGATGCGTGAGTAGTTCTTTGTAGACCTTCGGGTCCGTAGTTAGTAGCTCGATGGCTTTCTGTCTCTCGCTGAATTCTTAATACAATGGTCTCTTGGAGATCCATATGATGTAACTCTTTTTGCGATGTGTTTGTTGGGATCCGATGAACTTTGAGTTTATGATCAGTCATATCTTTTTATATCCATGAAAGTTATGTGAGTTTCTTTGATCTTTTATATGCATGATCTCTTATAGCCTCGTATTTCTTCTCCAATATTTGGGTTTTGTTTGGCCAACTTGATCTATTTATCTTGCAATGGGAAGAGGTGCCCGGTAGTGGGTTCGATCTTACGGTGCTTGATCCCAGTGACAGAAAGGGAAACGACACGTATGTATTGTTGCTACTAAGGATAAAACGATGGGGTCTATCTCTACATAGATAGATCTTGTCTACATCATGTCACCGTTCGTATTGCATTTCTCCATTTTTCCATGAACTTAATACACTAGATGCATGCTGGATAGCGGTCGATGTGTGGAGTAATAGTAGTAGATGCAGGCAGGAGTCAGTCTACTAATGTTGGACGTGATGCCTATGTAATGATCATTGCCTGGATATGGTCATAATTATTTGAGGTTCTATCAATTGCCCAACAGTAATTTGTTTACCCACCGTTTGCTATCTTTCTCGAGAGAAGCCACTAGTGAAATCTACGGGCCCCGTGTCTTCTTTCTCATTTATTTGCTTTGCAATCTATTTTATTTGCACTTTTTATTTAGATCTATTAAACCAAAAACATAAAAATACATTGCTGCATTTTATTTCTATTTGTCTTATTTGCGATCTATCTTTCAATCTACTACAAATTTATCTCACGTCCGTTTGCCTATCTTGAGGCGCCGTTACCCGGAAGGGATTGACAACCCCTTTGACACGTCGGTTTGCGAGGATTTGTTATCTGTGTGCAGGGGCTGTTTATGTTGTGTTGCTTGGTTCTTCTACGGGTTCGATAACCTTGGTTTCATCACTGAGGGAAATACCTACCGTCGCTGTGCTGCATCATCCCTTCCTCTTTGGGGAAATACCGGTTCTAGCAGACAAGAACTTTCTGGCGCCACTGCTAGGGAGTCATCAAAAGGAATTTCTGGAGCCGTTGTCGAGGACGATCTTCAACACATACCAGGTTCCTAATCACAAATCTCATCTCCTCGCAATTTACATTGTTTTCCATTTGCCTCTCGTTTTCCTCTCCCCCACTTCACAAAAATTTGTCGTTTTATTCGCCTCTCTATTTTCGTTCGCTGTTCTCTTGCCGGATCTGTCTTTGTGTGTGAGATCTTGTTTGCCGTTATCGATAACTCCTCCTCTATTGCTTGCACTCCCGAGAACAAAGTTTTCAACTTTAAACAAAGGGGAGGAGAAAGTTTGAAGATGCTTGGTATAGAATTTGCAATGCTCATAATAGATCTATTCGTAAGCAATCTACCATTGTCCTTCTTTGCTGTTTTTTATGTTGGCATCACCACTTGGTATAGATTCATCCTCGATACGATTACCGGTGGAAATTTCTTGATGTGTCCTTCTCTTGATGCTTTTAATGCTATGGGAAATTTAGTGGGATCACCACCTCTCATGATTAATGAAACAATTTTGACTCTTGAGCATGTTATGGAAAGACTAGATGCTATCGAAAATAAAATGCTCACCGAAGATCATATGGAAATTATAGATAAAAAAATGCATAATTTTGCCACTAATATTGGGTCAAAAGCGGGAGATATTTTTAAGTTGATGAAAGAGAAGGGTACCTTAATCCATGAAAGAATAGAAGAAAGTCCGTCTCGGATTGATAAGTTAGAGGAAATTTTTAGTAATCTAAGCACGACTTTTGGTTCCGCTAAAACTATCGAGAAAACTCCCACAAGGCGTAGTAGCTACTAGGAACAAGGGTGCAACTTCTAGTATTAGTAATAATGAAGATCTTAAGATGATTAGTGTTCACCCCGATTTTGTTGAAGTGTTAAGCGATCCTTTTTGCAAGAATGAAATATTTAAATATACTCCTAGGACTGTTGCTATTGAATGTCTTTATGCTAAACCTGTAAAGGATTCTAAGTGTTTGATTGAAGAGTTGGATAAGGATGACAAAACTTAGATCCTTGCTTTATACCGAGCTAAGGGCGTAAAACTATAGCGCTTGTTGGGAGGCAACCCAATGAATGAAATTTATTTTTGCTTTTTGCTTTCTGTTTTTGTGTGCTTGCACAATTATGCTACTGGTATGATTGTGTTTTTGTGTGTGTTTTAGTTAGTGTTTGTGCCAAGTAAAGCCTTTAGGATCTTCTTGGGTGATAATTGTTTGATCTTGCTGAAAAAGACAGAAACTTTGCGCTCACAAAAATAATTTTCATAAATCACAGAAAAGAGCTTTTGCCCTGATTCTTTTTGCATAAGATTAATATACAAATTACCCTGGTCTTCCTGATTTGGTAGAATTTTTGGAGTTCCAGAAGTATTCGAAAAATTCAGATTGCTACAGACTTTTCTGTTTTGACAGATTCTGTTTTCTTTGTGTTGTGTGCTTATTTTGATGGCTCTATGGTTTTCTTTGATGAGTTTTTGCCATAGAAAAGTTGGAATACAGTAGAAATAATACAAAAAAAAATATGAATTGGTTTGATACAACACTTATAGTAGTGGTTTGCTTTCTTATACTAACGGATATCACGAAGGTTTTGTTGAGTTTTGTGTGATTGAAGTTTTCAAGTTTTGCCATCTTACGATGGATGAAAGAAGGACAGAAGAGCCTAAACTTGGGGATGCCCCGGCATCCCAAGCTATTATCCAAGAATGAGCAACCAACTAAGCTTGGGGATGCCCCCGAGTGGCATCCCCTCTTTCTTCCAACAACTATCGGTATTTTACTCGAAGCTATATTTTTATTCGTCACATGATATGTGTTTTGCTTGGAGTGTCTTGTATGATATGAGTATTTGCTTGTTTTATTTTGTGTTTTAAGTCATCAATCCTTGCTGGACACACCTATTTGAGAGAGCCAAAATTATCTCATGACTTGCTAGAATTGTTCTCTGTGCTTCACTTAAATCTTTTATGAGCTAGGACTTGCTCCAGTGCTTCACTTATATCTTTTTGAGCACGGTGTGCTTAGTATTTTTGAAGAAATGCTCTCTTGCTTCACTTAGATTTGTTTGAGAGTTAGTAAAATTTTAAAGAAATTCTCTCTTGCTTCACTTAAATTATTTTTAGAGAAATAAAAAAATTATGCTCATGATCTTCACTTATATTTGTTTGAGCTTATGAAAAGCAACACATGAAAATTTGTCCCAAAGTGATATCCAAGAAGGATAAGTAAAAAAATTTCATGAAGATCATTGGAAAAAATAAACTAGATTCCTAGTAATAGTTTTGATATATGATGATGTGATATGTGAGTTGTGTTGATGAGTAATTATGCTTTAGTAAGAATATTGGTGTTAAGGTTTGTGATTCCCTATGCATGCACGAAAGTCAATAGTCATGTGATGAAATTATCCTACTTGTGGTGCATTATTCGGTGTTAATTATGCTTAATACTTGCTTATGAGATTATTCGTTTCTTGGTTGGTCGCTTCTCAACCTTTTGCTAGCCTTCATTTTGCACCAAATATGACCTCTACTTGTGCATCCAAAATCCTTTAAACCAGTTTTGCCACATGAGTCCACTATATCTACCTATATGCGGTATTCTTTTGCCGTTCTAAGCAAATTTGCATGTGCCATCTCTAATTTTCAAAATAAACTTCTCTTTTGTGTGTTTGTTTCGCTTGCGGAACGGTAACGGGTGGCTAATATTTTCCATGCTGGATGTGTTATTCCCATGATGAGTGTTTATTCACTTGTCATTGCACGAGAGTAAGGCAAAGGTTTTAGGGATGCCCAGTCCCGAAATGCAAAAAAGAATTTACTTTATGTTGTCAAATAATAAATTCGTTGGAAAGTGTTGGTATGGAAGGCACCTGTGGATACGAGTAGCCATGGAAAGTGAAAGAATGGTGGAAAAAGGAATAAACTTTATTTTCTGTTTGGGAACCGCCTATGGCATATCTAGCATGGAAAGTGTTCGGAACTCTAAGTCGTTTTCGTTGGTGGGATGGACACACCTCCCAAAATGTTTTTATCTCTAATTTTTTTTCGCTTTGAGCTCTGGCACCTCTACAAATCCCTACTTCTCTCTGCGAATGGCCTTTCTTTTACTTTATGCAATTTTTTAATTTGAGTCTCCATCTTCTCTTACAAAAGCACCAACTAAGAGGCAATATGATCGTACTTAAGTATTGGGTGTAGCTAATATTCGAGTGTGTTTCATGAATGGATCAATGGTTGAGCATGATGGGCTAGGGATAACTTATTTTAGCGTTGATATTTTGGAAGACATGATTGCTTGTTGATATGCTTGAGTATCTAAATTATTATGTCAAAACTAGACTATTGCTTTGAATCACATAAAAGTCCAAAAGTCCATTCTATAAAGAAAAGAATATGATATGACATGATAAACATCACTCCACATCAAAACTTCTGTTTTTATCACTTACCTACTCAGGACGAGCATGAGTTAAGCTTGGGGATGCTGATACGTCTCCAACGTATCTATAATTTTTGATTGTTCCATGCTGTTTTATTATCAATCTTGGATGTTTTATAATCATTTTATATCATTTTTTGGAACTAACCTATTGACATAATGCCAAGTGCCAGTTGCTGTTTTTTCCCATGTTTTTTACATCGCAGGAAATCAGTATCAGACGGAGTCCGAATGCCACGAAACTCCACGGTGATTTTTTATGGGCCATAAGGAACACAACGGGCCCTAGTTGCACCCGGGGGGAGTCCCGAGGAGGGGACAACCCACCAGGGTGCGCTAGGAGGCCCAGGCGCGCCCTGGTGGGTTGTGCCTACCTCGGGTGCCCCCCGAACCGCCTCTTTGATCTATAAATACCCCAAAAATCCCAGAACCCTAGGGGAGTTGAAGAAATATTCATCCAGCCGCCGCAGAGTCCAGAACCACTAGATCCAATCTAGACACCATCTCGGATGGGGTTCACCACCTCCATTGGTGCCTCTCCGATGATGCGTGAGTAGTTCCTTGTAGACCTTCGGGTCCATAGTTAGTAACTAGATGGCTTTCTCTCTCTCGCTGAATTCTCAATACAATGGTCTCTTGGAGATCCATATGATGTAACTCTTTTTGCGGTGTGTTTGTTGGGATCCGATGAACTTTGAGTTTATGACCAGTCATATCTTTTTATATCCATGAAAGTTATTTGAGTTTCTTTGATCTCTTATATGCATGATCTCTTATAGCCTCGTATTTCTTCTCTGATATTTGGGTTTTGTTTGGCCAACTTGATCTATTTATCTTGCAATGGGAAGAGGTGCCTGGTAGTGGGTTCGATCTTACGGTGCTTGATACCAGTGACAGAAAGGGAAATGACACGTATATATCGTTGCTACTAAGGATAATACGATGGGGTCTATCTCTACATAGATCGATCTTGTCTACATCATGTCATCATTCTTATTGCATTTCTCCGTTTTTCCATGAACTTAATACACTAGATGCATGCTGGATAGCGGTCGATGTGTGGAGTAATAGTAGTAGATGCAGGAAGGAGTCGGTCTACTAATCTTGGACGTGATGCCTATGTAATGATCATTGCCTGGATATCATCATAATTATTTGAGGTTATATCAATTGCCCAACAGTAATTTGTTTACCCACCGTTTGCTATCTTTCTCGAGAGAAGCCACTAGTGAAATCTACGGCCGCCGGGTCTTCTTTCTCATTTATTTGCTTTGCGATCTATTTTATTTGCACTTCTTATTCAGATCTATTAAACCAGAAATACAAAAATACCTTGCTGCATTTTATTTCTATTTGTCTTATTTGCGATCTATCTTTCAATCTACTACAAATTTATCTCACGTCCGTTTGCCTATCTTGAGGCGCCGTTACCCGGAAGGGATTGACAACCCCTTTAACACGTTGGGTCGCGAGGATTTGTTATCTGTGTGCAGGGGCTGTTTACGTTGTGTTTCTTGGCTTTCCTACTGGTTTGATAACCTTGGTTTCATCATTGAAGGAAATACCTACCGTCGCTGTGCTGCATCACCCCTTCCTCTTTGGGGAAATACCGACGTAGTTCTAGCAGACAGGAAGTTTCTGGCGCCACTGCTAGGGAGTCATCAAACGCTAGGATGGCAACAGAGCGAGCCACGCTGGAAGCCGAGTCTCAACAGATTCAAGTAGAAACGTTCCGGTTAAACCTCGACCAGAACACCTCAAACGCCGTTATGAGAAGAAGGCACCAGAGCCGGCTACCCCCGGAGTTTGAGGCAAGGAATCTCTTCAATACGCCTGGGGCAGGAACGAGTAAACCGCCCGACGCGACCCGGGTCACTGAGGCACCCGTGGCAAGACGGTGGCTCAACCGCGCGTAACAGACCCGCCCCGTTTGAATTTAAACCCGCCTCAGCAGGTGTCAACACCGCCGGGTCATTTTTCCAATCCTCTGGATAATATGATTGCTGTGGATTCACGACTGGCGGCCCTTCCAGTAGAATTCGAGTCTCCTGCAGCGATCGAAGCCCGGAAGGCGGGGGAGCTTCTTCAAACAGTGGTAGCTCAGCAGGCGGCTTACTCATATAGTCATGATCGAATTCATTCAACTCCTCGCCAGAGTCAAAGTTATAGCAGGCGCATTGAGTCGCCAGCGGTTTCCAACAGCGAGTGGTATCAGAACCAACCGCAGGGGCATGACCCGCCGCGGGATGATAACAATGTTCAAGCCTTGATGGATCAGGCTAGGGCACGTCAAGAGGCGGAGTTGGCGGCTCAGTTGGTGGCTCATCAACAGCTCCAGCGTAATCCCTCAGCTTCTGTAGAAGTCGGGATGACTTCTAGGATAGTAGGGGTGCCTTGCCTAGCGCTGGCTCTTCGCAATGAGCGGCTGCCTAAAGATTTCAAAGGTCCCCGAAAGGTCCCCAATTACACCGCTGACCAGCCTCCGGAGGCTTGGATTGAGAGCTACGAGTTGGCTATGGAGATGCTAGATGTCAATGACGCCGTGTGCGCCAAGTAATTCAAGATGATGCTGGATGGGCTAGCTCGAACCTGGTTAAAGGGATTGCCCCCTAAATTTATCAGTTCATGGGTAGAGTTGAAAGCACATTTTATCCAGAATTTCAAAGACATGTGCAAACAACCTCTATCGATCATTGATTTAGACGGTTGTGTCCAGCGCAAGGATGAGTCGGCCCACCATTGGGTCCGACGGGTTTTGGCTATTATCCACTCATCGGATAGCATCAACGCCGGCTCTGCTGTTCTGATTCTGGAGAATTTCTTTTGTTTTACTCCTCTCAAGCAAAAGTTAGGACGGCTCAAATGTCGTGATACGTCTCCAACGTATCTACTTTTCCTAATGCTTTTCCTCTTGTTTTGGACCCTAATTTGCATGATTTGAATGAAACTAACCCCGGACTAACGCTTTTTTTAGCAGAACTACCATGGTGTTGTTTTTGTGCAGAAATAAAAGTTCTCGGAATGGAACGAAACTTTACGAGGATTTTTTATACCAATAAAGAGAATTTCTGGAGCCAAGATCCACCGATGGGGGGCACCTAGGTGGGCACAACCCACCAGGGCACGCCTGCCCCCCCAGGCATGCCCAGGTGGGTTGTCCCCACCTGGTGGCTCCGCAGACCCTGAAACCGATGCTATAAAATCACATATTTCCAGAAAAAAAATTAAAGGAGAAAGAATTATCGCATTCCACGAGACGGAGCCGACGTCACCTCCTGTTCTTCATCTGGAGGCCAGATCTGGAGTCCATTTGGGGCTCCAGAGAGGGGGATCTTCGATCTTCATCATCACCAACCCTTCTCCATCGCCAATTCCATGATGCTCCCCACCGGGAGTGAGTAATCCCTTCGTAGGCTCGCTGGTCGGTGAGGAGTTGGATGAGATTCATCATGTAATCTAGTTAGTTTTGTTAGGGCTTGATCCCTAGTATCCACTATGTTCTGAGATCGATGTTGCTATGACTTTGCCATGCTTAATACTTGTCACTTGGGGCCCAGGTGCCATGAATGAACCGTTTATGTTATCACCATTATATCCATGTTCTGGATCCAATCTTGCAAGTTATAGTCACCTACTACATGTTATGATCCAGCAACCCCGGAGTGACAATAGTCGGGACCACTCCCGGTGATGACCGTAGTTTGAGGAGTTCATGTATTCACCGTGTGTTAATGCTTTGTTCCGGCTCTCTATTAAAGGGAGGCCTTAATATCCGTTAGTTTCCAATTGGACCTCACTGCCACGGGAGGGTAGGACAAAAGATGTCATGCAAGTTCTTTCCATAAGCACGTATGACTATTTACGGAATACATGCCTACATTATATTTATGAACTGAAGCTACCTCCGTATCGCCTTAGGTTATGACTGTCACATGATGAATATCATCCAACAAATTACCGATGCAATGCCTACGAATTTATCTCATATTGTTCTTGCTAAGTTACAACTGCTATCATTACTATTGCACTTGCTACAAAACTACTGCTATCATTGTTACCATTACCATTGCTACTGTTACTACTATCAAAACTATCATATTACTTTGCTACTGATCACTTTGCTACAGATAATTAATCTCCAGGTGTGGTTGAATTGACAACTCAGCTGCTAATACTTACAAATATTCTTTGGCTCCCCTTGTGTCGAATCTATAAATTTGGGTTGAATACTATACCCTCGAAAACTCTTGCGATCCCCTAGACTTGTGGGTCATCAAGACCTTTTTCTGGCGCCGTTGCCGGGGAGCATAGCTATATTTGTTGAGTCACTTGGGATTATTATCAGTTTATCACTATTAAGAATCTGAAGGATGCTAAGACTAAGATTTATCCCTCTAAGATGAGGGGAGGTAAGAAACTGCCATCTAGCTCTGCTTTGGATTCACCTTCTGTTATAAGTAAACTTGCAACACCACCACATGCCATCAATCCTGATATGTCACAAGTTATTGATGATGCTACTTCTGCTATGAATGATACTTATGATGATGCTAGTACCTTGCTTGATGATGATGTGCCACTAGGTGATTTTCTTGATGAACAAATTACTATAGTAAGACAACATGATGTTGTTGAAACTGATGATGAGCTTGAAGCTGAAAATCTTGAAACACCTACTAGAACTAGTCCTCCTAGATATGAATTGCCTAAAGTACCGGAAGGTTATGTTATGAACGAGGAGACAACTAGAGATATTCTTGCTTGTAAGGATAGAGATGATATAGAGAAATTATTATGCAAGTATAAAGAAAAATCTCTGAATGCTAGAATGCAATATGATCCTAAGTTTGCTACTTCACCTATCTTTATTGATGATAAGGATTATGAATTCTCTGTCGACCCAGAGTTGATTACTTTGGTTGAATCTGATCCTTTTCATGGTTATGAAACTGAAACTGTTGTGGCGCATCTTACTAAGTTGAATGGCATAGCCACCCTTTTTACTCATGATGAGAAAACTCGCTATTACTATATTCTCAAATTATTTCCATTCTCATTAAATGGTGATGCTAAATCTTGGTACAATACTCTTGCTCCTGGTTGTGTGCGTAGTCCCCAGGATATGATTTATTACTTCTCTGAAAATATTTCCCTGCTCATAAGAAACAAGCTGCCATACAGGAAATATTTAACTTTGTGCAAATTAAAGAAGAGAGTCTCCCACAAGCTTGGGGAGGCTTTGCCAATTGCTTAATGCTTTGCCTGACCATCCTCTTAAGAAAAATGAAATACTTGATATCTTCCATAATGGACTAACTGATGCTTCTAGGGACTTCCTAGATAGTTGTGCTAGTTGTGTTTTCAGGGAACGAACTATTGGGCAAGTTGAAGAATTATTGAATAACATATTGAAAAATTATGATGATTGGACTCTTCCTGAACCACCGCCTAAACCCACTCCGAAGAAGAGGGGTATATTATATCTCAGTCCTGAAGATATGCAAGAGGCAAAGAAATCTATGAAGGAAAAATGTATTAAAGCTGAGGATGTTAAAAATTTACCTCCTATTGAACAAATACATGGGCTTAATACACCACCACTGCCTAAGGTGGTAGAGGTAAATTCTCTAATGAAATTCAATGATAATGATAATCCTCACAATATGCATCCTAGTCAATGCCTTTATGAGTTTGAGAATTATATTAGAAAGCAAGATCACTTCAATGCAAATGTTATGAAACAATCGAAATACAATTCTGATATGATTGCTTGCTTAAATGACTTGTTATTTAGAATCTCAAATGATGTTAGAGGTGTGGGAAAGCATGCTTCTATGGTTCAAACTCAATTAGAACCGCTGTTAGAGTAGCAACTAGAGGAGGTAAAATGACTCAGGAACCACTTTATCCTGAGGGACACCCAAAAAGAATTGAACAAGACTCTCAAAGAGCTAACACTGATGCACGTAGTCCTTCTAAAAAGAAGAAGAATAAGAAGAAGAAGAAAAATGATTGGACTTTGCATGCCTCTAGTGAACTTGAAGTAGAAAAACCTCCTGATAATGATAATGAAGTTTCTGTCTCTGATGCTGAAACTCAGTCTCGTAATGAACACTCACCTTCTGATAATGAAAAATATAGTGATGAGGTTCATGAAGACACTCAAAGAAATAATAAAGAACCAGACAATGATGTTGAGATAGAACCAGCAGTTGAACTTGATAACCCACAACCTAAGAATAAAATATATGATAAAAGAGAATTTGTTGCTAGAAAACATGGTAAGGAGAGAGAACCATGGGTTCAAAAACCTATGCCCTTTCCACCTAAGTCCACTAACAAGAAAGGTGATGAAGGATTTGAACGCTTTGCTGAAATGCTTAGGCCAGTCTTTTTGCGTACTCGCTTGACTGATATCCTTAAAATGCCTCCTTATGCAAAGTATATGAAAGACATCATCACCAATAAGAGAAAAATACCGGAAGCTGAAATCTCCACCATGTTTGCTAATTATACTTTTAAGGATGGAGTACCTAAGAAACTTGGAGATCCGGGAGTACCAACTATACCTTGCCCCATAAAAAGAAATTATGTTAAAACTGCTTTATGTAATTTAGGAGTTGGTGTTAGTGTTATGCCTTTCTCTTTATATAAAAGACTTGGTTTGAATAAACTCACACCTACTAAAATATCTTTGCAAATGGCTGACAAATCAACTGCCATACTTATCGGTATATGTGAGGATGTCCCGTTGTTGTTGCTATTGTTACTATTTTGACTGAATTTGTTATACTTGAGATGCCTGAGGACGACAACATGTCGATTATCCTTGGTAGACCCTTCTTGAATACTGCAGGGCCTGTTATTGATTGCAATAAAAGCATGGTCACTTTTCATATCAATGGTAATGAGCATATGGTGCACTTTCTGAAGAAACAATTCCAAGTGAATGGTATTAATGGTATTGAAAAATCTCCGACAATCACTATTGGAAGTTTTCAACTACCTCTACCTACTGTCAAAAATAAATATGAAATGCTTATTGTTGGGGACATTCATAACCCCGTTGAGGTAACTTAGTGATTTATGAAAGTTCTTCAGTTTCATGCTAATCGAAAGTCGTTGTTAATAAGACTTGATCAACCTTATTAATGGATCATTTTTGAGAGGTATGAAGTTGATGAATTTAGTAGACACTACCTTCTGTCCCTACCTTCTGTTTTATGTTTTTATTAGTTAAATTAAATAAAATGCCATGTTTTGTCTGATTTCTGAATTTCCCGTGCAATAAAAAAATGACCCAAAAATAGAAGTCCTCAGAATGCTCTAAAAATTTAATACAATTTTTTTCTGAATATTTAAGAATTTCTGGTGCAAATAACATCAGAGGGAGGTGCACCAGGTGGGCACAACCCATCTGGGCGCGTATGAAGAGGCTGTCCTGAAGGCTGGGGGCGACGAGAAGGTCATGGCCAACTGGCTCCCCACGGCCCTCACTGGTGCACCGCGCGCCTGGCTGCTCAACCTCCCAGGATCTATGATGGCATCTTGCGGGGAGCTGTGCAGCCTCTTCGCCGCGCGCTTCGTGGTACCGGCGCCCCTCGCCGTCACAGCCCTCCTCGGCAGCTCGCAAGCGCCGCCCTCGGCCCGTCACACCAAGCCATTCCTTTGCCAGATCGGCGCCGCTTCCGCGCGGCAGGGAGCTCCCCCGAGTTGGGCGGGCCCAAGGCCGACCTGACCTTCGACTCGGGGGATCACCCAATCACCACCGTTAGCTCAGCATGCTCCCAATGCTTTGCACGCCCACCATCTGCAGCGTAGCTGTCACCAAGACCCACATCGACGGCGGCGCCGGCCTCAACGTGCTCTCTGTGGAGGCTTTTAGCCTCCTTCACGTGCCGCTCGAGCGGCTCCGCCCTAGCAAGCCCTTCTCCGGGGTTGGCGGCGGCTCCGCCAGCCCCCTGGGGCAGATCCGCCTTCCGGTGACCTTCGCCACCCGCGACAACTATCGCACTGAGCTGATCGACTTCGACATCGCCCGTATTGGCCTCCCATACAACGCCATCCTCGGGTACCCGGCTCTGGCTCAGTTCATGGCGGCAACCCATCCGGCCTACAACCTCATGAAGATGCCCGGGAGCAAGGACGTCCTCACCGTAGTCGGAGATACCAAAGAAGCTCTGGCAGCGCTCCAGCTTGCGCTCAAAACCGCCGCGGTAGCACGACCAGCTGACGAGGTCACCGCCGGAGTCAAGGAGGCCTCACCAGCTAAGAAGCAGTTGTTCACTCAAGATCGGGCAGAAACCAAGTAGGTGCCGGTCGAGGAAGATGGGTCCTTTGGAGCCACATTCACCATAGGTGCCAACCTCGACCCGGATCAAGAGGAGGCGTTGGTGAAGTTATTGGACACAAACAAGGAAGTATTCGCATGGGAACCCAAACAACTGGTAGGGGTCCCAAGAGGGGTGATCAAGCATCATTTGAGGGTGTGCCCCAATGTGCGCCCTGTGAAGCAAAAAGCGTGGCGGCAGTCCACGGAGAAGCAGTCCTTCATCGTCTAGGAAACCCTCAAGCTGGAGGCAGCATGTGTCATTCGCGAGGTTCGGTACCCCTTGTGGCTGGTGAACCCCGTCGTCGTGCCAAAGAAAGGTGGGAAGGAGCGCATGTGTGTCGACTTCACCAACCTCAATGATACGTCTCCGTCGTATCTACTTTTCCAAACACTTTTGCCCTTGTTTTGGACTCTAACTTGCATGATTTGAATGGAACTAACCCGGACTGACGCTGTTTTCAGCAGAATTGCCATGGTGTTATTTTTGTGCAGAAATAAAAGTTCTCGGAATGACCTTAAAATTCACGGAGATTATTTTTGGAAATAATAAAAAATACTGGTGAAAGAATCAAGGCCAGGGGGCCCACACCCTGTCCATGAGGGTGGGGGGCGCGCCCCCTGCCTTGTGGGCCCCCTGGAGCTCCACATACCTCAACTCCAACTCTATATATTCGTGTTCGGGGAGAAAAAATCAGAGAGAAGGATTCATCGCGTTTTATGATACGGAGCCGCCACCAAGCCCTAATCTCTCTCGGGAGGGCTGATCTGGAGTCCGTTCGGGGCTCCGGAGAGGCGAATCCGTAACCATCGTCATCATCAACCATCCTCCATCACCAATTTCATGATGCTCACCGCCGTGCGTGAGTAATTCCATTGTAGGATTGCTGGACGGTGATGGGTTGGATGAGATTTATCATGTAATCGAGTTAGTTTTGTTCGGGTTTGATCCCTAGTATCCACTATGTTCTGAGATTGATGTTGCTATGACTTTGCTATGCTTAATGCTTGTCACTAGGGCCCGAGTGCCATGATTTCAGATCTGAACCTATTATGTTTTCATGAATATATGTGAGTTCTTGATCCTATCTTGCAAGTCATTAGTCACCTACTATGTGTTATGATCCAATAACCCTGAAGTGACAATAATCGGGACCACTCCCGGTGATGACCGTAGTTTGAGGAGTTCATGTATTCACTATGTGTTAATGCTTTGGTCCGGTACTTGCTACCTCTTGAGCACTGCGTTGGTTTTCCCTTGAAGAGGAAAGGGTGATGCAATAAAGTAGCGTAAGTATTTCCCTCAGCTTTTGAGAACCAAGTTATCAATCCAGTAGGAGGCCATGCACGAGTCCCTCGCACCTACACAAACAAATAAAATCCTCGCAACCAACGCAATAAAAGGGGTTGTCAATCCCTTCACGGTCACTTACGAAAGTGAGATCTGATAGATATGATAAGATAATATTTTTGGTATTTTTATGATGAAGATGCAAAGTAAAGAAAGCAAAATAAAAACGGCGCCAGAAATAGATTGTTGTCGGGAGATTAAATATGATGGAAAATAGACCCGGGGGCCATAGGTTTCACTAGTGGCTTCTCTCGAGAGCATAATTATTACGGTGGGTAAACAAATTACTGTTGAGCAATTGACAGAATTGAGCATAGTTATGAGAATATCAAGGTATGATCATGTATATAGGCATCACGTCCGTGACAAGTAGACCGACTCCTGCCTGCATCTACTACTATTACTCCACACATCGACCGCTATCCAGCATGCATCTAGAGTATTAAGTTCATAAGAACAGAGTAATGCTTTAAGTAAGATGACATGATGTAGAGGGATAAACTCATGCAATATGATATAAACCCCATCTTGTTATCCTCGATGGCAACAATACAATACATGCCTTGCTGCCCCTACTGTCACTGGGAAAGGACACCGCAAGATTGAACCCAAAGCTAAGCACTTCTCCCATTGCAAGAAAGATCAATCTAGTAGGCCAAACCAAACTGATGATTCGAAGTGACTTGCAAAGATAACCAATCATACATAAAAGAATTCAGAGAAGATTAAAATATTGTTCATAGATAAACTTGATCATAAACCCACAATTCATCGGTCTCAACAAACACACCGCAAAAGAAGATTACATCGAATAGATCTCCACAAGAGAGGGGGAGAACATTGTATTGAGATCCAAAAAGAGAGAAGAAACCATCTAGCTAATAACTATGGACCCGAAGGTCTGAGGTAAACTACTCACGCATCATCGGAGAGGCTATGGTGTTGATGTAGAAGCCCTCCGTGATCGATGCCCCCTCCGGCGGAGCTCCGGAAAAGGCCCCAAGATGTGATCTCACGGGTACAGAAGGTTGCGGCGGTGGAATTAGGTTTTTGGCTCCGTATCTGGTAGTTTGGGGGTACGTAGGTATATATAGGAGGAAGAAGTACGTCGGTGGATCAACGTGGGCCCCACGAGGGTGGAGGGCGTGCCCCCCTACCTCGTGCCCTCCTGGTTGATGTCTTGACATAGGGTCCAAGTCCTCTGGATCACGTTCATTCCGAAACTCACGTTCCCGAAGGTTTCATTCCGTTTGGACTCCGTTTGATATTCTTTTTCTGCGAAACTCTGAAATAGGCAAAAAACAGCAATTCTTGGCTGGGCCTCCGGTTAATAGGTTAGTCCCAAAAATAATATGAAAATGTATAATAAAGCCTATTAATGTCCAAAACAGAATATAATATAGCATGGAACAATAAAAAATTATAGATACGTTGGAGACGTATCGGTACTCTATTAAAAGGAGGCCTTAATATCCCTTAGTTTCCAATAGGACCCTGCTGCCACGGGAGGGTAGGACAAAAGATGTCATGCAAGTTCTTTTCCATAAGCACGTATGACTATATTCGGAATACATGCCTACATTACATTGATGAATTGGAGCTAGTTCTGTGTCACCCTATGTTATAACTGTTGCATGAATAATCGCATCCGGCATAATTCTCCATCACTGATCCAATGCCTACGAGCTTTTCACATATTGTTCTTCTCTTATTTATTTTTTCGTTGCTGCTGTTACAATCACTACAAAACTGCTACCGTTACTTTTGCCACTGTTACCATTATTTCCATACTACTTTGCTACTAAATACTTTGCTGCAGATATTAAGTTATCCAGGTGTGGTTGAATTGACAACTCAGTTGCTAATACTTGAGAATGTTCTTTGGCTCCCCTTGTGTCGAATTAATAAATTTGGGTTGAATACTCTACCCTCGAAAACCGTTGCGATCCCCTATACTTGTGGGTTATCAAGACTATTTCCTAGTGCCGTTGCGGGGAGCATAGCTCTATTCTTTGAGTCACTTGGGATTTATATCTGCTGGTCACTATGAGGAACTGGAAAGACGAAAAAACCAAGATTTATCCCTCAACTATGAGGGGAGGTAAGGAACTGCCATCTAGCTCTGCACTTGATTCACCTTCTGTTTTGAGTAAGCTTGCGACACCTAAACTTGCTTCTGCTATTAATTCTGATATGTCGCATGTTATTGATGATGCCACTTCTGCTATGCATGATACTTATGATGAAACTACTTCTATGCTTGATACTACTGTGCCACTTGGTGAATTTCTTGATGAACAACTTGCTAGGGCTAGAGAGAATGAAATTACTGAAATTGATAATATTGATGAAAGTGATGATGAAGATTCTCCCCCTAGATATGAATTGCCTGTTGTGCCTAAGGGTTATGTTATGGATGAAGACTGCTAGAGACTTTCTTGCTTGCAATGATAGGAGTGATCTTAAAAAATTATTAGTTAAGCTCAAAGAAAAATCTCTGAATGCTAGAATGAAATATGACCCTACTTATGCTACTTCACCTATCTTTGTTACTGACAAGGATTATGATTTCTCTATTGATCCTGAGATAATTACTCTGGTTGAATCTGATCCTTTCTATGGCTATGAATCTGAAACTGTTGTGGCACATCTTACTAAATTAAATGATATAGCCACCCTATTCACTAATGATGAGAAAACTCGCTACTATTATATCCTTAAATTATTTCCGTTCTCATTAAAGGGTGATGCTAAGATATGGTTTAATTCTCTTGACACTGCTTGTGTGCGTAGTCCCCAGGATATGATTTTTTACTTCTCTGCTAAATATTTCCCTGCTCATAAGAAACAAGCTGCTTTAAGGGAAATATATAATTTCGTGCAAATTGAAGAAGAGAGCCTCCCACAAGCTTGGGGAGGCTTCTCCAATTACTTAGTGCTTTGCCTGATCATCCTCTCAAGAAAAATGAAATACTTTATATATTTTATAATGGACTAACCGATGCTTCCAGAGACCACCTGGATAGTTGTGCTGGTTGTGTTTTCAGGGAAAAAACTGTTGATGAAGCTGAAATTCTATTGAATAATATGTTGACCAATGAAAATAATTGGACACTTCCTGAACCAACTCCTAAGCCAACCCCGAAGAAAAGGGGTATTCTATTTCTCAGTCCTGAAGATATACAAGAGGCAAAGAAATCTATGAAAGAAAGAGGTATTAAAGCTGAAGATGTTAAGAATTTACCTCCTGTTGAAGAAATACATGCTCTTAATTCATCACCTATTGAAGAAATACACGGTCTTGATAACCCGACACAGGTAGTAAAGGTAAATTCTCTCTATAGATATGATAAAGCTGAAATCCCGCCTACTAAGTTTGCTAGCCAATGCTTAGATGAGTTTGATAATTTTATGGTTAAGCAAGAAGATTTCAATGCTTATTTTGGTAGACAATTAAAACGCAATGCTTATATGATTGAACACTTGAGTGATTATATGTCTAGAGTTAAAGGTGAACTTAAACTCATTAGTAAACATGCTTCTATGGTTACCACTCAAGTAGAACAAGTACTTAAAGCTCAGAATGACTTGCTCAATGAATTAAATAATAAGAAGAATGATAATGTTGTTAGAGTTGTGACTAGAGGGGGTAGAATGACTCGGGAACCTTTGTATCCCGAGGGCCACCCTAAGAGAATTGAGCAAGATTCTCAGAGAACTAATGTTGATACACCTAGTCCTTCTAAAAAGAAGAAAAAGAAAAATGATATGAATTTGCATGCTTCTAGTGAGCCGGTTGTTGACACACCTGAGAATCCCAATGATATTTCTATTTCTGATGCTGAAACACAATCTGGTGATGAACATGAACCTAGTGCCTAATAACAATGATGTAGAGATTGAACCTACTGTTGATCTTGAGAACCCACAATCAAAGAATCAACGTTATGATAAGAGAGACTTTGTTGCTAGGAAGCATGGTAAAGAAAGAGAACCATGGGTTCACAAACCCATGCCTTTTCCTCCCAAACCATCCAAGAAAAAGGATGATGAGGATTTTGAGCGCTTTTCTGAAATGATTAGACCTATCTATTTGCGTATGCGTTTGACTAATATGCTTAAAATGAATCCTTATGCTAAGTATATGAAGGATATTGTTACAAATAAAAGAAAGATACCAGAAGCTGAAATTTCCACCATGCTTGCTAATTATACCTTTAAGGGTGGAATACCTAAGAAACCTGGAGATCCAGGAGTACCAACTATACCATGCTCCATTAAAAGAAACTATGTTAAAACTGCTTTATGTGATCTTGGAGCCGGTGTTAGTGTTATGCCTCTCTCTTTATATCGTAGACTTGATTTCAATAAGTTGACACCTACTGAAATATCTTTGCAAATGGCCGATAAATCAAGTGCTATACCTGTCGGTATTTGTGAGGATGTGCCCGTTGTGGTTGCAAATGTTACTATTTTAACGGACTTTGTTATACTTGATAGTCCCGAGGACGATAGTATATCTATTATTCTTGGAAGACCCTTTTTGAATACTGCAGGGGCTGTTATTGATTGCAACAAAGGCAATGTCACTTTTCATGTCAATGGTAATGAGCACACGGTACACTTTCCGAGGAAACAACCTCAAGTCCACAGTATCAATTCTATTGGAAAAATTCCATCGATTATTATTGGAGGTTTTGAATTTCCTCTACCTACTGTCAAAAAGAAATATGATATTCTTATTATTGGGGACGTGCATATCCCCGTTGAGGTAACATAGTGTTATTCGAAATTTCTCCGGTTTCATGTTATTCGGAATGAGTTTGTTAACAAGACCTGATCAACCTTGTTAGTGGATTCCTTTTGATGAGCATGAGATGGATGAAGTTAGAAAGCACACCCTTCTGTACCCTCCTTTTACTTTCTGTAATTTAGATTAAATAAAACAAAGATAGTATTTTCTGTCAGTTTTTTTAATTATCCGTGCAATAAAAAAATACCCCAAAAATAAAAGTTCTCCAAATGCCCCGAAAATGAAATATGATTTTTTCTAGAATATTTGAGAATATCTGGCACTGAGAACACAACAGGGGGAGCAAGCACCTGGCCACGAGGGTCCAGGGCACGCCCACACCCCCTGGGCGCGCCCCCTGCCTCGTGGGCCCATGGTGGCTCCCCTCCACTCATTCCAGTCACCACACACTCCTTCTTCCTCCCAAAAAAATCACCAACCAGCTCAGGCACGAGTTCTAGCTCATTTTGCTGCGATTTTGTATCTCCTAGCTCAAAGCTCCACTCACAAAACTGCTTTGGGGGATTGTTCTTCGGTATGTGACTCCTCCAATGGTCCAATTAGTTTTTGTTCTAGTGATTTATTCATTGCAAATTTTTGCTGTCTAGGTGACCCTGTTCTTGAGCTTGCATGTCAAATTTATATGGTCCCAAGTAGTTCTAATGCATGATATAGTCTCTAGGCACTTGTGGGAGTAATTGCTATTAATTTTGTTGAGTTTGGTTCACTTTTATTTTGAGTTACTAAAATTTTCAGAAATTTTTTAGAGGAAGAAATATGTTTAGGAAAATGTACCAAGGTGGTTCTTCAAGGAAGCAAGGACTCAGGCCCGCAATGCATGAGCCGGACCATGAACCACCAAGAGAAGCTCAAGTACGGCCTTGTGAATGGCCGTTAGAAGATTTCATGGTCCGTGCAGGAATTAAGGAGGAATTTGATGCATATGTGCGTAATGCTGAACTCGAGGGCTTCATGCTAGATAAGTGCCCTCAATACTATCACCTAACTGATTCCTTTGTGAGAAGGTTCAAATTTTTATCTTCACGTAATTCTCACATTGTCCTATTTGATATCTATGGCCAATCTTATACTATGGACTTAGAGGATTTTAATACTGCTTGCAAACTTCCACAATGGGGTAGTGCTAGTGAACCTCGCAAAGCTGAGTTTAGAGATTTTCTTGCTAGTATTACAGTGGGGGAATCTAGAGATATAACACAAGCTACCATAGGGAGCATTCACTTTCCGGCTATACATTATTTTGCTCTCTTCATAGGTAGGTGCATAAATGGTAAGGATGAAGCATGTCACATGTGTGTCCCTGATCTTAGTGTTCTAAGGAGTGCTGTTTTAGGAGATAAGCAATATAACTTGGGGCCATTGTTGCACGGAGGTTGCATAATAATGGTTTGAGTGGAGACTTGTTTGGTGGAATTTATGCAACCCGTGTGGCTAATTTCCTTGGGATACCCATACATGAAAATGATATGGAATTGCCTTCCACTTATCTAGGATATGAGGCTATGGTTCGCCATCAGTTTATTGAGAGGAACGAACAACCTCTCCAGTATCGACTAATGTTTGACAGGCGCCGCATTTTCCATGTTACTCTCCCTGCTCCTACTTTCTTTGACTTTCAGACAAAAGGGAGACATGTTATAACCAGGGAGGAGGCGAACGAGTATGAGAGGAGGTCGGAGATAGCTCGCCTCCAAGCTGCAGCCCACGATGCAATAGCCGCTGCTTCTCAGTACGACCCCAACTACAACTTTGATCCATGGGCATAGAACAACTTAGGCCAAAAGCCTAAGCTTGGGGGAGTACGTTTTTCTCACCGACATTACATTTATGTTCACACACTCATGCTAGTTGTCGGTGCTCATACTTTCTCAGTGTAATATCCATGCTAGTTTATTTTCTTTTTCTCGCTTTCTTCTTGTGTGTTTGATAAACCTGAAGAAAAACAAAAAAAATAGTTGTAGCTTTTAGCTAGTTTACTTTTCATGTTGTAGTAGTAATAATTAAAAGAAAACCCAAAAAGATTTCTTGTTCTTCTTTTGCTTGTTGGGAGCTTTCCTGTGTAAATAGTTTTACTTCTTTTCTTTTCTTTGGGGGTCGAGAGGAGAAGACCATAATGAAAATGTTGAAGTGGCTCTTATATGAATTATTGTTGATTTAACTAAGAGCCCATATTACCTTGTCTTCTCCTTTATATCAGATGCCTGCAGATTCCAGCTTAGTCCAATGCACGTGCACTATTATTATTATTCACATCGTTCGGTCGTGCAAGTGAAAGGCAATTATGACGATATGTGATGGACTGATTGAGATGAGAAAAGCTGGTATGAACTCGACCTCTCTTGTTTTTGTAAATATGATTAGTTCATCGTTCCTGATTCAGCCTATTATGAATAAACATGTTTGCAATGACAATTAGAGATTATAGTTGCTTATGCCATGCTTAATTTGCTAGGAGTTTATAATGGTTTACCTTGCGTGCCAACATGCTATTAAATGGTTGTGATGTGGTATGATAGGGTGGTATCCTCCTTTGAATGATTCAAGTGACTTGATTTGGCACATGTTCACGCATGTAGTTGAAACAAAATCAACATAGCCTTCACGATATTTATGTTCATGGTGGATTATATCCTACTCATGCTTGCACTCAATGTTTATTAATTTTAATGCATGTTCATGACTGTTGTCGCTCTCTAGTTGGTTGCTTCCCAGTCTTTTTCTAGCATTCACTTGTACTAAGCGGGAATACTGCGTGTGCATCCAATCCCTTAAACCCCAAAGTTATTCCATATGAGTCCACTATACTTTCCTATATGCGGTATCTACCTGCCGTTCCAAGTAAATTTGTATGTGCCAAACTCTAAACCTTCAAATAAAATTCTGTTTTGTATGCTCGAATAGCTCATGTATCAACTAGGGCTGTCTGTATCTTCCATGCTAGGCGGGTTATTCTCAAGAGGAGTGGACTCCGCTCCTCACTCACGAGAAAATGGCTGGTCACCGGGATGCCCAGTCCCATGCTTTATGCAAACAAATCAAAATAATTGCAAACAAAACTCCCCCGGGACTCTTGTTAGTTGGAGGCACTCGTTGTTTCGAGCAAGCCATGGGTTGATGCTTGTTGATGGAGGGGGAGTATAAACTTTACCATTCTGTTTGGGAATCGCCTATAATGTGAGTAGCATGGAAGATACCGAGATCTCTCGGTTGTTATGTTGATAATGAAAGTATGCCGCTCAAAATATTATTCATCTCTATTTCAAAACCGAGCTCTGGCACCTGTACAAATCCCTGCTTCCCTCTGCGAAGGGCCTATCCATTTACTTTTATGTTGAGTCATCACCCTCTTATTAAAAAGCACCAGTTGGAGAGCACCGCTGTCATTTGCATCCATTACTATTAATTTATATTGAGTATGACTATGACTGGATCTCTTTTACCATGAATTACAATGTTTAGTTAGTCCCTGATCATCAAAGGTGCTCTGCATTTATGGTTTGCGGTCTCAGAAAGGGCTAGCGAGATACCATCTTGTTATATCATATTATGATTGTTTTGAGGAAGTGTTGTCATCCGAGATTTATTATTATTGCTCGCTAGTTGATTATGCCATTGATATGAGTAAACATGAGACCTAAATGTTATTGTGAATATGGTTAGTTCATAATCTTTGCTAAAAACTTGAATGCTGGCTTTACATATTTACAACAACAAGAGCAAACAAAGTTTGTAAAAGTTTTTCTTTATCATTTTCCGTTTATCAACTGAATTGCTTGAGGACAAGCAAAGATTTAAGCTTGGGGGAGTTGATACGTCTCCGTCGTATCTACTTTTCCAACATTTTTGCCCTTGTTTTGGACTCTAACTTGCATGATTTGAATGGAACTAACCCGGACTGATGCTGTTTTCAGCAGAATTGCCATGGTGTTATTTTTGTGCAGAAATAAAAGTTCTCGGAATGACCTGAAACTTCACGTAGATTATTTTTGGAAATAATAAAAAATACTGGCGAAAGAATCAAGGCCAGGGGGCCCACACCCTGTCCACGAGGGTGGGGGTGCGCCTGCCCCACTGGGCGCGCCCCCTGCCTCGTGGGCTCCCTGGAGCTCCACCGACCTCAACTCCAACTCTATATATTCGTGTTCGGGGAGAAAAAAATCAGAGAGAAGGATTCATCGCGTTTTACGATACGGAGCCGCCGCCAAGCCCTAATCTCTCTCGGGAGGGCTGATCTGGAGTCCGTTCGGGGCTCCAGAGAGGGGAATCCGTCGCCATCGTCATCATCAACCATCCTCCATCACCAATTTCATGATGCTCACCGCCGTGCGTGAGTAATTCCATCATAGGCTTGCTGGACGGTGATGGGTTGGATGAGATTTATCATGTAATCGAGTTAGTTTTGTTAGGGTTTGATCCCTAGTATCCACTATGTTCTGAGATTGATGTTGCTATGACTTTGCTATGGTTAATGCTTGTCACTAGGGCTCGAGTGCCATGATTTCAGATCTGAACCTATTATGTTTTCATGAATATATGTGAGTGCTTGATCCTATTTTGCAAGTCATTAGTCACCTACTATGTGTTATGATCCGGCAACCCCGAAGTGACAATAATCGGGACCACTCCCGGTGATGACGTAGTTTGAGGAGTTCATGTATTAACTATGTGTTAATGCTTTGGTCCGGTACTCTATTAAAAGGAGGCCTTAATATCCCTTAGTTTCCAATAGGACCCCGCTGCCACGGGAGGGTAGGACAAAAGATGTCATGCAAGTTCTTTTCCATAAGTACATATGACTATATTCGGAATACATGCCTACATTACATTGATGAATTGGAGCTAGTTCTGTGTCACCCTATGTTATAACTGTTGCATGAATAATCGCATCCGGCATAATTCTCCATCACCGATCCAATGCCTACAAGCTTTTCACATATTGTTCTTTGCTTATTTACTTTTCCGTTGCTGCTGTTACAATCACTACAAAACTGGAACCGTTACTTTTGCCATTGTTACCGTTACTTCCATACTACTTTGCTACTAAATACTTTGCTGCAGATATTAAGTTATCCAGGTGTGGTTGAATTGACAACTCAGCTGCTAATACTTGAGAATATTCTTTGGCTCCCCTTGTGTCGAATCAATAAATTTGGGTTGAATACTCTACCCTCGAAAACTGTTGCGATCCCCTATACTTGTGGGTTATCAGTCAACAAGGCCTGTCCCCAAGATCCGTTCCCACTTCCATGCATCGACCAGATCGTTGACTCCACTGCCGAGTGCGACCTGCTATGCTTCCTAGATGCGTTCTCAGGCTATCATCAGATCAAGATGGCGGTAGAGGATGTGGAGAAGATGGCCTTCCTAACCCCGTGTGGGGTGTACTGCTACACTTGCATGCCGTTCGGGCTGTGCAACGCAGGTGCAACCTTCCAATGGCTGATGCACATCGCCCTGGGCCAGCAGCTCGGGAGGAACGCCAAAGCCTACGTCGACGACATTGTGGCAAAGTCTCAGGAGGCGAGAACTTTGATTCGGGACCTGGAGGACACCTTCGCGAGCCTCCGCCAGGTGGACTTGCGGCTCAACCCGGAGAAGTGCGTGTTTGGCGTCCCTTCCGGCAAGCTGCTGGGCTTCCTCGTGTCCCACAGGGGGATCGAGGCCAACCCGGAGAAGGTCATGGTGATTGAAGACATGAGCCCACCGCAAACCCTCAAGGAGATGCAGAAGCTTGCCAGCTGCGTAACTTCGCTAGGGCGCTTCATCTCCAAGCTAGGAGAGCGCGCCTTACCATTCTTCAAGCTGATGAAGAAGAAGGGCCCATTTGAGTGGACCCCGGAGGCTGACCAAGCATTTCAAGACCTCAAGAGATACCTGACCAGCCCTCCGGTGATGGTGGCGCCCCGCCCTCTCGAGCCCCTGGTGCTCTACCTTGCCGCCACTCCTTACTCTGCCAGCGCAGCTCTGGTGGCGATTCGGGAAGAACGCCAGGCCAAGGATACATCCTGCCGAGTCACGCCCCAGCTGGGGCGATACAAGACTCGGAGGGCACCGCAGGAGCTGCAGCAACGCCAACAGATGACCAGGCCCAGCAAGACGGCATCCTTGGGCCTATAGAGGCCCCAATGAGCGACCGGGCTCCAGGGGTTCCATCGCCTCCAGAGGCACCTCAACCTCCTACAGGCGCTGGCTCCGTCAACGCGCCCGCCCACGTCGAGCACCCAGTGTATTTCGTCAGCATGGTACTGCGGGATGCAAGGGCACGGTACCCCATGCCTCAGAAGCTCTTTCTTGCGCTCTTGGTGCCCTCGCGTAAACTACCGCACTACTTCCAAGGTCACCCAATCAAGGTCGTCTCGGCCTACCCGCTGGAGAGGGTACTCAGGAGCCCCAATGCTGCGGGAAGAGTCGCCGAATGGAACATCGAGCTGCAAGCATTCCAGTTGGAGTTCAGCACGACCAGGTTCATCAAGGAGCCACGCTCGACGTCTTCGTAGTAGAATGGACTGATGCCCTGGGGCTTGAAGCAGAAAAGGATCGATCCCTCTCGCCGGGAAGTGAAGCGCCAGATGGCTGGGTTATGTATTTCGATGGCGCATTTGCGCGCCAGGGCGCGGGGGCTGGAGCAGTGCTCATCTCGCCCACTCAGGACAAGCTCTACTACTCCATGCAGCTATGCTTCTAGCAGGGCGAGAAGGTCTCCAACAACATAGCGGAGTACGAAGGCCTCATAGCTGGCCTTAAGGCTCCTTGGGCCTGGGGGTGAAGCGCCCACCATGAGGGGCGACTCGTAGCTTCTCGTCAACTTCTCCAACAAGGTATACGAGCCGAGGGACGAGCACATGGAGGCATACCTCGCGGAGGTATGCAAAATGGAAAAGCAGTTCTTGGGCCTAGAATTGCAGCACGTGCCCCGTGGCACCAAAAAGGAGGCCGACGACATCGCCAAGAGAGCGTCCAAGCAACTACCCCAAGAGCCTGGCGTCTTCGAGGAGCGGCTCTTCAAGCCGTCGGCAACACCTACGCTTTCAAGGCCGGCGCCGCCTCGGGAGGAACTCCCCCAACCACCTACTTCGGGAGCCCCGGCCTGCGGCCCGACCTCGGGAGCGCGCATACTCTTGGCGCTCGAGCCTCAGGAGGGGTGCTGGACCAAGGAGTTCAAGGAATACCTGACGCAAGGGACGCTGCCGGAGAAGGAGGAGGACGCGGAGCGCGTGCCCCGATAGGCTACGGCGTACTGCATCCAGGATGGTGAGTTATACAGGAAACGGCCAAATGATGTTTCCTTGTGTTGTATCTCCAGGGAACAAGGGAAGGAGTTGCTAGCTGACATACACGGTGGAGACTGCGGACACCACTCGTCGTCACGAACCCTCGTCGGCAAGGCATTCCGCAGCGGGTTCTACTGGCCTACGACGCTCAACGACGTAACCGAGCTGGTGAAGTCCTGCGAGGCCTGCCAATTCCACGCCAAGCAGATCCATCAGCCGGCTCAGGGCCTCGAGACCATCCCGCTCTCGTGGACATTCGCAGTCTGGGGGCTAGATATCTTAGGCCCGTTCCCCCGAGCGCCTGGGGGCTACCGCTACCTCTATGTCGCCATCGACAAGTTCACCAAGTAGGCGGAGGTAGAAGCTGTCCGCACCATCCCGACCGGATCCACGGTCAAGTTCATCAAGGGTCTCGTGAGCCGGTTCCGCACTACAAAAAAAGACACATCCGTGACATTTTGGGCCGAATGAAATTTTTTTCTGTCATACATATGACACTTCTATGACGATAATTGTGACAAAACCCTGTATCATCATAGATGTGGTGGGCTCCTACTTCTATGACAAAAAATCATGACAGAAAATGGGCTTTTCGTCCTGGGCGGGCCGGAGACGCAGCTGCATGACATTCTTTGGGCCGTCCATGACGGAAAAAACCGTGGTAGAAGCGAGGGCGAGGAAAATTTCGGGGAGTTCCCGGTTACGGTGGGAGGTCGGGGGCCGAGCGATGCGCGTTTCTCTCGTACACGTACGCGCGTGTGTGCGAGGCGTTGGCTCTTAACTGAACCCGAGCGAGGCGTTGGGCTCTAACTGAACCCGAGCGATTGCACTCCAGGCTACGCGTTATTGAACCAGAGCGATCGATCGATGGCTGTTAACTGAACCCGATCGAGCGATTCCTTCTGTCGTGGTATTCTCACGGGGGGGGGGGTGTGAGGCGACAGATGCCACAAGGGCTTTGTGTGAGGGTAAGACTGCTGCTGATAGGACCGGGAGCGGGTATGCGAGTAGCACGCGCTAGTTTACCCAGGTTCGGGGCTCTCCGGAGAGATAATACCCCTACTCCTGCATGTCTGAGTATATATATCTGGGGTGTACATCGGACAGTACAAAGTGCTCCTAGAGCTGTATCTGGGGGCAGTGCCATGGGCATCTAGCTCCATATATGCACAAAGCATGATTTAGTGGCCGGCCATTAGCATGGCCGCATGTGGTGCTTGGGCATGCTTGCCCGTGGGAATGGATGGATGGATGGCTAGCTAGCTCTCTTGCTAGCTAGCTTGCTTGTTGTGTGCGTGAGTCCATCCCCTGGATGGATGGATGTGTGTCTCCTTTTATAGTGTGAGGCTAGCTTACTATCTAAGCTATGTGGAGGTATGGGAGCAAGGCATGGTGCATGTCATGCTTGTCCCCTGGGTCACTTCATAAATAGTGCCAGGGGACAAGTGACACTATACATGACGGTGTCGCGGTACGGTTGTCTTGTCTGCGGTATGGCCGTCTCGTCCGGGTCTTGTCGATGCCGGGTCGGACTGCAGTCGGCAGCCGGCTAGTCGGCGCAGTCGGTCAGCTGGCAGCCGGCCGGGTGGAGCAGTCGGACGGGGAGCCGGCAGGAGCGGCCGGGCAGTCGGACTGAGGGGCTTTGCTAGCGCCGATGTCTTGAAATATTGTCTTGCCGTCTTCGGGATACTCGTGTCCAATTACTCCGACAGTAGCCCCCAAGCCTCCGGGCAACTTGGCAAAGTTGGGCGGAGGTTTTTTCGCGAGTGTTCATGGAAATGATCACGCAAAAGACAAAGTTAGTCCATGCAGATATATCAAATGATTGCTTTTTAGCACTGCAAGTTTTATGCGGAGGGTGCCGACTCGGTTTCGTCCGAGCCCCCTTCAATCTTTTTCATGTTCCCTCCGCTCTTTGGCTTGTGCTCTCGCTTGCCGGACAGCCGCTCTGCGGTCTGTGGCTGAGAGTGGGCCGCGGAGTGGAGTGTACAATACTCAGACTCTGGGAGCGAATTTAACCGAGTAGATACTCATAAAGAAAACGGTCGGGTCGCCCGAAGCGTTTTTCTTCCCGGACGTTTTTCGCGTGGGTGGCCTCCAGCGTTCACTCTTGCCAGTCGGACAGCCGCTCTGCGGTCTGTGACTAAGAGTGGGCTTTTCATACCGCGCACGCTACTAAGCCGTCTGCGGGAACTAACGTCTCAGGCCAAGCGGCCAGCCCCCGGGCCAACTCTGGCTGGCGCCGGGGCGAACAGTGATGCAACTGTAATAAAATGCGGAGATAGCCCCCGAGCGTCGCTCGAGGTTATCCATGCTCTCGCGGTGAAAAAATATGCGGGTGAGGAGCTCACATTAATTTTCGTGTAGCCGAGGCGGAGTTTGCCGAAGAGAGCCGGCGCACCCGTTGGGTGTAGCCTTCGAGCCCTTGGTCGCTCGAAGGAGGGTCCCGGCCGGTCAGGCTCGACCGGCCAGGCGGCGAGGCGTCTTGCAGCGCCCTTTTTCTTCTTCTGCCGGCTGCTGGCAGCCGGACGAAACTCTTCTCTTGTCTTTGTGGGGGCGCGCTAGCGCACCCACTGGGTGTAGCCCCCGAGATTCGGGCCGACTGCTGAGCAATCGGGCCGGATCTCCCGGCGACTACTTTGTCTTCTCTCCTCGCGGGGGCGTGTCAGCGCACCCGCTGGGTGTAGCCCCCGAGATTCGGGCCGACTGCTGAGCAGTCGAGCTGGATCTCCTGGCGACTACTTTGTCTTCTCTCCTCGCGGGGGCGCGTCAGCGCACCCGCTGGGTGTAGCCCCCGAGATTCGGGCCGACTGCTGAGCAGTCGGGCCGGATCTCCCGGCGACTACTTTGTCTTCTCTCCTCGCGGGGGCGCGTCAGCGCACCCGCTGGGTGTAGCCGTCGGAGCAGGAGGCAGACCAGCCGGCTTGGCACTGCCGACAGCGTGGGTCACGACTGACCGGCCGAGTGGCGAAGCAGGTGGACGAATCATTCGGACGGGTGTTTCTATTCTTCTCTTTGTCCCAGCCGACTTCTTTCTCTCTCTCTCTTTTTTTTGGGCAGTCGGCCCTTTGACTTTCTCCCCAGCCGGCCCTTCTCTTTTTCTTGTCTCTTTCTTCAGGTGCCAGCTACGGCGAGCGGCTGTAGCGGGACCCGACGGGGGCGCGTGGGGTGCAACCGGCCACGGTGCTCGACCCGGGAGCCGGCAGCGGAGGTGCGCTACCCGGCCGGCCCCAGGGGCGCGGCAGGGGAGTTGGCACAGCACGCGGAGCGGCGCGGGCGAGAGGCGAGTCGGCGTTGGCGCGGCCGGGGTGCGGGAGGTCGGACAGCGGAGCCGGCTGCGGGGAGGCGGCAACCGGTGTGCGACGAGCCGGCCGGAGCGGGATGAAGCCGGAGGCGGGGGCGCCAGTAACCCGGCGGCTAGGCGCGGGTGAAGCCGGCCGCGAGCGCGCCTGCGGGGAGGAGCCAGAGGCGCGGGGCGGCGAGCAGGCGGAGCCGGCCCGTGGGGGCGGCCGGGTGCGGAGGCGGACGCCGGCTGGGAGCGGCGAGCCGGCGGAGTGGGCGAGCCGGCGCTGCTCATGGAGGAGGCGGAGGCGGCCCAGCCCGCCGTCTGGGTTAGCGGAGAGGGCTGGGGCGGAGCCGGCCGGCCGGGTCGTGGCGCAGAGAGGCGGCCCGGCGGAGCCAGCCAGCGCGGGAGCCGGCCATGGGGCGGGGCGGAGGGGCCTTGGCGGCCCGGCACGCAGGGGAGTCGGCCGCGGAGGCGCGGAGCCGGCTGGTGGTCCCGCGGGGAGGAAGGCGGCGTGACGGCTGCGGGGCGGAGCCGGACTTGACGCAGACGGTGGAGACAGCACCGAGAGGCGCGACTGCTGCTGAAGGGGAGGACGCGACGGCGCGTGAGGCGCGTCACGCGGCCGGTCATGGGTGCGCCAGAAGAGCCGGCGGCGGAGGGCTCGGGCGTGGTGCAGGTGGCGGGGGCGCGGAGGCCCGGGGCGCTGCTGAGAGCGGGGCCGAACCGCGGAGCCGGCGCGTAGGAGACGGCAGCGGCAAGCCGGACGGCGCGGGACGCGGAGCCAGTGCACAGACACGGGGACGCGCGCGGGCGCACGGCTGGGGCGTCATCCGGCGCGGGGAAGTGCCGACGCACACGCCGGAGCGAGACGAGGCGCGGGGCGCATGGGAGGCCCGGACGGCGGCGACGCAGTCGGCGCCGCGGTGGTGGTGACGAAGGCGAGGCCGACGGCGAGGACGCGCCGTCCCGCGCAGCCGCTCCGGGGGTGGGTCGAAGTCGAGCCCCCGAGCGCTACCGGAGAGACGGCGCGACGCCGCGGCGGTGATGGTGAAGATGGTCCCGACGGCGAGGACGCGCCGCCCCTCGCGGCCATTCCGAGGGCGTGTCGATATCGAGCCCTCGACCGCTATCGGAGGGACGGCGCGGCGCCGCGGTGATGATGACGAAGGCGAGGCCTACGGAGAGGACGCGCCGCTCCTCGCGGCCATTCCGAGGGTGTGTCGATACCGAGCCCTCGACCGCTATCGGAGGGACGGCGCGACGTCGCGGTGGTGATGGCGAAGATGGTCCCACCCGGACTGCGAAACCAGCAGCAGCGCGGTAGCATAGTACCGACCCACGGTGGGCGCCAACTGTCGTGGTATTCTCACGGGGTGGGGGGTGTGAGGCGACAGATGCCACAAGGGCTTTGTGTGAGGGTAAGATTGCTGCTGATAGGACCGGGAGCGGGTATGCGAGTAGCACGCGCTAGTTTACCCAGGTTCAGGGCTCTCCGGAGAGATAATACCCCTACTCCTGCATGTCTGAGTATATATATCTGGGTTGTACATCGGACAGTACAAAGTGCTCCTAGAGCTGTATCTGGGGGCAGTGCCATGGGCATCTGGCTCCATATATGCACAAAGCATGATTTAGTGGCCGGCCATTAGCATGGCCGCATGTGGTGCTTGGGCATGCTTGCCCGTGGGAATGGATGGATGGATGGCTAGCTAGCTCTCTTGCTAGCTAGCTTGCTTGTTGTGTGCGTGAGTCCATCCCCTGGATGGATGGATGTGTGTCTCCTTTTATCGTGTGAGGCTAGCTTACTATCTAAGCTATGTGGAGGTATGGGAGCAAGGCATGGTGCATGTCATGCTTGTCCCCTGGGTCACTTCATAAATAGTGCCAGGGGACAAGTGACACTATACATGACGGTGTCGCGGTACGGTTGTCTTGTCTGCGGTATGGCCGTCTCGTCGGGGTCTTGTCGATGCCGGGTCGGACTGCAGTCGGCAGCCGGCTAGTCGGCGCAGTCGGTCAGCTGGCAGCCGGCCGGGTGGAGCAGTCGGACGGGGAGCCGGCAGGAGTGGCCGGGCAGTCGGACTGAGGGGCTTTGCTAGCCCTGATGTCTTGAAATATTGTCTTGCCGTCTTCGGGATACCCGTGTCCAATTACTCCGACACCTTCGCTACTGCTGCTAACTGAAGCCGATCGATGCTGCCTCTGGGATGAACAGTGAGCGTTGCGGGGGGTTTGGATGAACAGTGAGCGGTGGCGTTGCCTCTGGATGAACAGGACCCCGTGGTGTGGTGGAGGGCTGGATGAATAGTAGACGGTGGAGGGGTGACCGTGGAGGGGTGGTTGAACAGGACTCCGTGGTGTGGAGGGCTCGATCAACAGTAGACGGTGGAGGGGTGCCCGTGGAGGGGTGGTTGAACAGTAGCCAGTGGAGTAGCGTGCGGTGGAGGCTGGATGAACAGGAGCCCGTGGAGGCTGGAGGAGGTCGACGGTAGCCCGTGGAGGCTGGAGGAGGTCGATGGTGGAGATGAACAGTATCCCGTGGAGTCCTGTTTTGCGGTACGCCACACCCCTCCCGATGAACAGGACCCCCGTTTCGACGGTAGGAGGTCCGTTTCGTCCGTTTTGCGGTACGCCACACCCCTCCTGATCAACAGGACCCCCGTTTCGACCGTAGGAGGTCCGTTTCGTCCGTTTTGCGGTACGCCACACCCCTCCCGATCAACAGGACCCCCGTTTCGACTGTAGGAGGTCCGTTTCCTCCATTTTGTGGTACGCCACACCCCTCCCGATCAATAGGACCCCGTTCTGAACATAGGAGGTCCGTTTCCTCCATTGTGCGGTACGCCAGGCCTCGTTTCCATCGCCTGTTCCATCCAAGCCCTCCCGATGAACACGACCACGCATTCTGTTCTGACCCATCCGGTTGGCGCCCACGCGTTCCGTTGTGTCCCGATGAACACGACGCATTCCGTTGCCTCCCCATGAACACGACGCATTCCGTTGCCTCCCCATGAACACGACGACGACGCTGTTTCTCTGTTCCGACCCAGCCATGTACACGAGCCCTGGCCGTACGTATGCGCGAGTAGGCGTTCGAGACCCCGCCCATGTGTACACATACGTGGACGTATTTTCATTCTTGCACCCTGGCCGCTGTACGTACGTGTACATGCTACGTGCGCGCCTCTACTACGACACGTACGCGCCTCTACTACGACACATGCGCGCCTCTACATCCACCAGTATATATGTATGTACATGTTCGCGACTAGAATGACAACGCTACGTACGCTTTGACCAGGTGGGTCCCGACTGTCAGGCACTTCCTTGCCTGTGAAGATGTAGCTGGTGGGTCCCAGCAGTCAGGGGGACGAATCGTTTTTTTGCCCGGACGCACTTCCTTGCGTGCGAAGATGTAGCTGGTGGGTCCCAGCAGTCAGGGGCAAATGTTTTTTCGCGAAATACGGTGGCCCGTCCGGTGGGTCCCCGCTGTCAGGTGGAGGAATAATTATTTTGCACGTAATAAGGAGGCACTTCCTTGCTGCGGCCGTGGACCCAGCTGTCAGCCTCTCCACGTACAGTCTACGTCCGATGGAAGCCGTTCCTTGACCACGTTGACCACGCCGCGCCGAGAGCACCAGGGCGGTGGACGACGATGAGGCCTAGGAAGGGGACGACGTGGAGCCGGGGAAGACGCGGCAGTGGATGCCCACGTGTAGAGGAGTACGAGGGTTCACTGGTTCGCTGCGGTGTGAGGCTGCCATCGCCGCAGAATAACATGGGGTGTGGGTGAGTAGAGGGATGGCCTGGCCAGCGGTGGGAGTAGTAGGGGGCGGTGAGGCCTCTGTCGCATCGCAGCCGGCCACGGGAGGCAGGAGCACGAGGCACGACCGGCGCTAGTTTGGGCGGCTGGAGCAAGAAGACCAGAAGTTGAAGAAGCACTACGGTCGTTGGATGGACATCGTACGGTCACTGGAGCTAGAATCGTGCATATTGACTAAGTTGACAAAGCCCTCCATCCCCGTCAACTTAGTAGGCCCACAAGTTAGCCTGCCACTATACTGGGTCCCAGCTAATAGGGGGAGTATTCATTTTTTTGTGCATAATAAGGAGGCACTTCCTTGCGTGCGAAGATATAGCTGGTGGGTCCGAGCTGTCAGCGGCGGTAACATTTTTTTTCGCGAAATACAGAGGCCCTTTCGGTGGGTCCCTGATGTCAGGTGGAGGAATCATTATTTTGCGCGTAATAAGGAGACATTTCCTTGCGTGCGGCCGTGGACCCAGCTGTCGGCCTCTCCACATACAGTCCACTTCAGATGCATGTCAGTCATTGACCACGTTGACCAGGCCGCGCCGAGAGCACCAGGGCGGTGGACGACGGCGAGGCCTAGGAAGGGAACGACACGGAGGCAGGGAAGACTAGACAGTTGTTTCCCACGCGGAGGGGAGTACGACTGTACGAGGTTTACTGGTTCGTCTGCCGTCGCCGGAGAATAACAGCAAGTGTGGGTGAGTAGAGGGATGGCTAGGCCAGCGATGGGAGTACGGTGGGGCGGTGAGGCCTGCGCGGCAGCAGAGCCGGCCGCGGGGAGGAGGGAGCAGGCAGTCCCGCCGGCGCTTGTTTGAGCGGCTGGAGCAGGAAAAGCAGAGATTGAAGAAGCACGACGGCCGTTGGATGGCCATCCAACAGTCACTGCTTGTGCATCAACATTTTTTAGGAAAGCCTCAAATCTGTGGAAAACAGCATACAACCCATCTGCCGTTATTTCTAATAATTTACAGCCCATTTGCTAATTATTAAGGTTTTTTTGGAGCCCATATTCTTTTTGTTAGCATTACAGCCCATATTGTGGCCACGGTTAAAAAATTATACGAAATTTTGCATATTTCGGTGCGGTCCGAACTGTTTTTAATCCCAAAATTTTGACTCACATTCAAACTGATTTTAAAAATAAATGTATATCAATATAAAATCCAACAAATTCTCCACGCATAAAAATTAATGTAATTTAAAATCTCAAAATGAAAAAAAAGATATTTGAAACTAATTGCCGGTTTGATGTGTTTTAAAAATGTACAACCCATTTCTCATTACTGATGGGCCATTTTCTCGGCCAGTCAAATGAAAGCTCTCCTCGTCTTGAAAGATTTGTAGCCCAACAGGCCTGACAAAGCGACTTACTTGGCAAATCACAAAAAAACTGGGTTGTAGCCGTGGACCCAGCTGTCAGCCTCTCCATGTACAGTACTCTTCCGATGGAAGTCGTTCCTTGACCACGTTGACCACGCCGCGCGGAGAGCACCACGGCGGTGGACGACGGCGAGGCCTAGGAAGGGGACGACGCGGAACCGGGGAAGACGCGGCAGTGGAAGCCTGCGCGGAGAGGAGTACGAGGGTTCCCTGGTTCGGCTGCGGTATGAGGCTGCCGTCGCCGCAGGGCCTGGCCAACGGTGGGAATAGTAGGGGGCGGTGAGGCCTCCGCGGCAGCACAGCCGGCCACGGGAGGCAGGAGCATGCGGCACGACCGACGCTGCTTTCGGCGGCTGGAGCAAGAAGACCAGAGGTTGAAGAAGCACTACGGCCGTTGGATGGACATCGTACGGTCACTGGAGCTAGAATCGTTCATATTGACTAAGTTGACAAAGCCCTTCGTCCCCGTCAACTTAGTAGGCCCACAAGTCAGCCTCCCACCAAGGTGGGTCCTAGCTAGCCGGGGGAGTATTCATTTTTTGTGCGTAATAAGGAGGCACTTCCGGTGGGTCCGAGTTGACAGCGGGGGGAACGTTTTTTTGTGAAATACGGTGGCCCGTCAGGTGGGTCCCAGCAGTCAGGGGGCAAACATTTTTTTCGCAAAATACGGTGGTTCGTCCAGTGGGTCCCTACTGTCAGTTGGAGGAATCATTATTTTCCGCGTAATAAGGAGGCACTTACTTGCTGCAGCCGTGGACCCAGCTGAGACTCTCCACGTACAGTATACTTTCGATGGAAGTCGTTCCTTGACCACGTTAACCTCGCCGCGTTCCGTTGCATGCATGCGTCCATGGGCGTGGTGCGTCCCCACTGTCAGCCTCTCACGTACAGTCATCTTCCGATGACTCTCGGTTGTTGACCATGTTGACCACACCGTGTCGAGCGCACCCAGACTGGAACGACCCGGAGATGGGGAAGACGGGGCAGTGGAGTCGCAGATGGAGAGGAGTGGGAAACTTCACTGGTTCGGGTGCGCGGCAGCACAGCCGCGGTGCCGCCCATGGGAGACAGGAGCAAGAACAGAGGTTGAAGAAGGAGCACGGCTGTTGGATTAACATCCAACGGTCCAGCTGCTAGAATCATTTGTTGATTAAGTTGACAAAGCCGTGCATACACGTCCGCTTAGTAGGCCCACAAGTCAGTCACCAAATCTGACGGGTCCCAACTGTCAACGGGATGAATAATTTTTTTCACAAAACAAGGAGGCACTTCCTTCCGTGCGAAGATACAGCCGATGGGTCCCAGCTGTCAGGTGGAGGAAACATTTTTTTCATCTTAATAAGGAGGAACATTCCTTGCGTGTGACCATGGACCTCGTGGGTCCCAGCCGTCAGGCTCTCCACGTACAGTCCTCTTTCGATGACTCTCATTTGTTGACCACGCCGCACCGAACGCAGCGAGGCGGTGGACGACGGCGAGGCCCCGTACGGGAATGACTCGGAGATGGGAAAACGCGGCTGTGGAGTCGCAGATTGAGAGGAGGATAAGGGTTATAACTGGTTCTGTTGCGGCGTGGGGCTGTAGTCTGTGGAGAATAACAGGAGGTGTCGAGGGGTGGAGGGATAGCCTGGCCGGCGGTGGGGTAGCGCTTCGCAGCGATGCGTGCTAAGCAGAGCCGCTAGCCGCCGGAGGCCGGACCAGGCGGTCCCAGCGACGCTGGAGGAAGAAGACGAGAGATTGAAGGTGCATGCCGGCCGTTGGATATAAATCCAATGGCTATGGATGACACAATCATTTGTTGACCAAGTTGACAACGCCCTGTGTAGGCTTCGACCTATTAGCCCACATGTCAGCCTGCAAAAATGTGGCATATATTTAACCCATGTTTTCTAGAATGTACAGTCCATTTGCTGGGCTGGGTGAACAAATAATTTCGCGTCAATCAGGCCCATTTATATTTTCTAAGAAATCCCAGCCCATTTGCACTTCCTTGAAATACACGTATTAGGTGGGCTCGTTATATATATAATGTTATGTTAGAAGGAGCAATTAATATCAAAGAATAAACCGGAGAGGCACATTTTTTATATATAATTAATAAATTAGCGAGTTATTGCTCAAAATAAAAATGAGCGCGTTATTATTAAATTGGTCCTTAAAATCTTCGCAAGCTTTTGTACGCAATCACCAGGATTTTCCTTGCCTGTGAGTCAAAAACAACCAGGATTTTCCTTGCCAACTTCCGTTAAACATTTACTTTTATAAGTTAATAACACGTGGGATGTTTTTATAATGTATATATAAGTCTCTATAAAATATACGATAACAGTAATAATATAAATATATATAATGTGGTTAGAAGGGAAAACATAAATTGGACACATCATTACTTTTATAAGAGACCTGCGTTTTATACCCCACAGTAGGCATACTAACAAGTTCACACACAAATACAACAGAAAAGGTAAACATTCATATCAAACTCAGGTTCACAGGACACGTTCATATTCATAGCCAACATTCACTATCAACAACTCAAAAGATTCATATATACACAAGCTCAGCATATCTATGCATCCAAATGATTGATAGATCACACGACAATATTCATACATAATTCACAAAAAGATTCAAATATATACATGTTCAGTATGTTTATGCATCCAAATGATTGAGATCACAGCCAATATGATACATGGAAGAACTTTAATTACCTAGGGTACAGAGTGGTAAATGGTGTTAAATCGGAGGTACTTCTTGCTAAAATTAGTTCTTGTACGAGTAAACTTTCGAGTACATAAGAGGCAGCACAGACAATCTGAACTTTGCTTGTAGGTTTATCCTCAAATAGTGGCCTCGTGCCGAGGGAGGTTTGAGCAACTTGGCCACTACTTTCATCCAACTAGTTTACTGGCTCATCTTGGTCCTGTATCTCGCCAAAATTCTACATTGCAGACGAGAAAGGAGGCGGTTGAGAAAATGAACCACCAATTTTTTTGTGCAGTTCAACTGAAATGGAGCATCCTTGGCGTGCAGACTGATTAAGTGCCAAATGAATATACGCGTCAACCAACTTGTGTGGAATCTTTAGACTCCATGCCATATAGTTCGCTACCATATGTGCCGATAACCAAAAGGCACAAGTTGGGACCAAAGACTGGACTGCGTTTTTCTGGGCTATGCACCAAGCAATATTTTTGGCGTTCACTCTCCTAATACTTGGAGTTTGACAATTGGTTGACGCCGGTTGATACTCGAATGAATATAGGCACTTCTTGTCAACATCGATGCTTGTCTGAGTGAACTTTGGAGTACATAGCAGCAACATAAGTACCTGTCCATCTGATCATTTTGTGCAGTTCTACTGAAATCACCCGATGTAATGATTTGCCTGCGAGTTCAGGCTCCAAATTACCCCTTTATGAAATCGGCAAACAGTAGCACAATACCAAATTACCAATACATATGACAGGCACAATAATCAGGATAAAGCCCAGTACCAACCTGTGTGAGGTAGCATATCAATTACTATTTCCTTTGACTGGAAGCCGAGATAAGCCAAGCGACTCACAGCAAAGGAAGAAAGCAAGCGGAGATTAGCGACTGACATGAAGGACGGGAGCTGTTGTAACGCCCCGAGACCGACGCTCCAGACGCCTTCCTTGTTTTTCGTTATCGTTGTGTGTATTTATTTGTATGTTGCATTTCATCATAGCATCATGCACATCGCATCTGCATGTTTTCATAAAGTCTGCATACGTTCGTAGTTGCCGCGTCCCTCCTCGCCTCCGTTGATCTTTCTCAGTCCAACCGTTCTTTTCTTGTCCGACCATTTGACCCTCTCTGCAAAGTGCACTGACCCCCTCGCGCGCGCCCGGAAGTTGTCCCGAACCCGACTCGCTCTGTCATGACCAATGGGTCCAGACCATCCCCTAACATCTACAAAATATCTCTGGCTTCTTATTTGGGCTTCCCTAGCCTATTTTTCTCGACCGTCTGATCTAAATCAGAAGGTCCAATTAGACCTCTACCCAAAAATCCACTTGCTATATAAAGACCAACCCTAAAATCTAGGGACATGTCCCATCGATCCCTCTCGGCGCCGCCACTCCTCAAAAACTCCCTCGGGATCCATCCCCATTCTTCTTCCAATCAGCCCGCAAGCCTCCTCCCTCGATCCATCCAACCAGCACCGCTCGCCCGATTCCCCTGTCACCACAAGCCACCGGAGCACCAGGAGCCCTCCAGCCCTTGCTCCAGCGCGCCTCCTATCCCGAGTTCCTCTCGTGCTCCTCCCATGGCGCCCTCGTTCTCGAGCACGTCGACCCCGCCGCCTCGAACTCCCGTGCTCAAGCACCACCTCGCGCGCCTCCTTCCTCAAGCAGGAGCTCGACCTGCTGCTGGCGACATCGCCCTTCGTCGACCACGGCAAGGACCGGCCTCGTCCCGCTCCTCTCCTTCCCTGTCTTTCTCCCTCACCTCACATCTCTCCCTCTCTGTTTGCTCGAACAGGAGCAGGAGCTTCTCCAGCAGCAAGCGCCCGAGGCCTCCTCCTCGACCCTCCCCGCATGAACCCCATCGCTGCTCGTCACCATGGCCGACCCTGCAGCAAGCTCCGCCGCCGCGCCATCTGCAGGCGCTCGGGCACGAGCTTGCCCGAGGCCCTGCCTGCTCCTCGTCGTCCGCGTCTTCCACGCCAAGCCCCGTCTCCGTCTGGTCGGCAACGAGCAGTAGCTCGCCAGAGCACGAGCTCCATCGGCTCCCGCCGCTGGCTAGCTTCGTTCGACACCGGAGACTGCCAGATCCGGCCGCGCTGGGCCGGATCCTCACGTCCCCGCCATCCACGTGCCGCTGGAAGCCACCTCCCCGTCAATTTCGCCACTGCCACTCCCCTGCTACCTCCGCTGCCGTTCCCGAGCTCCCCTGCTTCGTCCCCTGCCTCTCTGCTTCGGGCGAGCAAGGAGAGCACTTGCGTGACCCAGGCCGCTGGCGCACGTGCCCGCGTGGGCCACAAGCACGCCCGAGGCCCAGATCTGCGCCGCTTGGAACTCCTCCTCTCCAGCTGGGCTTGGCCCATGGGTGAGCAGCCCCAGCCCTCCCCTGTGCTCCTATTGGGCTAGCCAGATTCGGCCCGCATAGGTTTTTTTATGTTCTGCGATTTTAACTATTTTCCCAGGATTTACTGTTTTGCAGAAAAACCCTCTTTGTCATGCATATAATAACTTAATAACCATGCATCATTTGTAAAAACATTATATATGAAAAATGCTCAGAATTTCATCTAGTTTCATAATATGCTACTTTCATCCATGTTTAAAATGCTGCTTGCATTTAATTTGCTAAATGCCATGCTAAAATGATTTATTTCATAACTAATTAACCGTAGCTCCGAATTTAATAAACTTTATATGTAAATGGGGTAGAAAAATGCCTAGTTTAACATGGTGTACTTTATTTTGCTTATTAACAACATTAAAATTGTGTTTAGGGCAGAACAGTAGTAAATTCAAAATATGCTTATGAGGATTTTCCGGAATTGTTGTTTGTTGTTTCCGGCCTCATTTAAACTTGCCTAGATAGGTAGTTTTCTTATGCTTCACCCCTTGCCATGTTTAATAACATTTAATATTGTTGGGTACATAACCAGAGAGAACTAAATAATTGATGTGGTGTTTCGTCAATATGCAACTCGTTGCATATTAAGCTCCACTTAACTTGTAGTGTTGTTCGTTGCACTTTGCCATGCCATGCCTCATTAAATCGGACATGCATCATACTTGTTTGTGCATCATGCCATGTGTATGTGGTGGTTGTTTACTATGTTGTTTGTTTCTTTCCGGGTTGCTTCTCTCGTTAGCTTCGGTTTCGTTCCGGAGTTGTGAGGATTCGTTCGACTACATCCGTTTGTCTTCTTCATGGACTCGTTCTTCTTCCTAGCGGGATCTCAGGCAAGATGACCATACCCTCGAAATCACTTCTATCTTTGCTTGCTAGTTGTTCGCTCTATTGCTATGCCGCGCTACCTACCACTTGCTATATCATGCCTCCCATATTGCCATGTCAAGCCTCTAACCACCTTTCCTAGCAAACCGTTGTTTGGCTATGTTACAGCTTTTGCTCAGCCCCTCTTATAGCGTTGTTAGTTGCAGGTGAAGATGAAGTTGGTTCCATGTTGGAACATGGATATGTTGGGATATCACAATATCTCTTATTTAATTAATGCATCTATATACTTGGTAAAGGGTAGAAGGCTCGGCCTTATGTCTGGTGTTTTGTTCCACTCTTGCCGCCCTAGTTTCCGTCATACCGGTGTTATGTTCCTTGATTTTGCGTTCCTTACGCGGTTGGGTGATTTATGGGACCCCCTTGACAGTTTCCTTTGAATAAAACTCCTCCAGCAAGGCCCAACCTTGGTTTTAACATTTGCCACCTAAGCCTTTTTCCCTTGGGTTCTGTAGACTCAAGGGTCATCTTTATTTTAAACCCCCGGGCCAGTGCTCCTCTGAGTGTTGGTCCAGCCTGTCAGCCGCCGGTGGCCACCAGGGGCAACTCTGGGCTCGCCTACCGGAAGTTTGGACAATCCGATGTGCCCTGAGAACGAGATATGTGCAGCTCCTATCAGGATTTGTCGGCACATTCGGGCGGCTTTGCTGGTCTTGTTTTACCATTGTCGAAATGTCTTATAAACTGGGATTCCGAGACTGATCGGGTCTTCTCGGGAGAAGGAACAACATCCTTCGTTGACCGTGAGAGCTTATAATGGGCTAAGTTGGGACACCCCTGCAGGGTATTATCTTTCGAAAGCCGTGCCCGCAGTTTTGTGGCAGATTGGAATTTGTTAATATCCGGTTGTAGAGAACTTGACACTTGACTTAATTAAAATACATCAACCGCGTGTGTAGCCGTGATGGTATCTTTTCGGCGGAGTCCGGGAAGTGAACACGGTTCTTGTGTTATGTTTGACGTAAGTAGGAGTTCAGGATCACTTCTTGATCATTACTAGTTGACGACCGTTCCGTTGCTGCTCTTCTCGCTCTTATTTGCGTATGTTAGCCACCATATATGCTTATTGCTTGCTGCAGCTCCACCTCACTACCTTCTCCTACCCATAAGCTTAAATAGTCTTGATCTCGCGGGTGTGAGATTGCTGAGTCCTCGTGACTCACAGATACTTCCAAAACAGTTGCAGGTGCCGATGATACCAGTGCAGGTGATGCCACCGAGCTCAAGTGGGAGTTCGACGAGGACCTTGGTCGTTACTATGTTTCGTTTCCTGATGATCAGTAGTGGAGCCCAGTTGGGACGATCGGGGATCTAGCATTTGGGGTTATCTTCTTTTCTTTTGGCTTTGACCGTAGTCGGCCTATGTGTGTACTCTGATTGATGTATGATTTATTTATGTATTGTGTGAAGTGGCGATTGTAAGCCAACTCTTTATCCCATTCTTGTTCATTACATGGGATTGTGTGAAGATGACCCTTCTTGCGACAAAACCACAATGCGGTTATGCCTCTAAGTCGTGCCTCGACACGTGGGAGATATAGCCGCATCGTGGGTGTTACAAGTTGGTAATCAGAGCCATCCCCGACTTAGGAGCCCCCTGCTTGATCGAATCGCTGGCGTTGTTGAGTCTAGAACAAAAATGTTTTGAGTCTTAGGATTATATATATCGGAGAGTAGGATTCTTTTTACTCCTCTGTCCCTTCGTCGCTCTGGTGAGACCTCCTGACGTAGAAGTTTTGACTTTTCTCTACTCAAATTTCACGAATTTTTTTTAGGATCACGCGAGTATCTTGGAATCGTTCCGATGGTTTTGTGACGAGAACATTGTTCTTGGTGCCTCCTGACATTTAGGGGTTGTGGCAGTGTCCCGGGGAGTTGAGCTTCGAGGTGTTGTCGTCACAATTTTATCGTTGCAGTTCTAGAATACCTGAGTTTCGCCGACATCGAAAATCTCTTTTATGCAGTTGTTGGTGAGATCACCTCGACGCCACCCAGTACTGGGGCGGGAGTTCGGGAGTACTCCCATAACTCGTATAACGGATGCTTTTCGAAGGTTGAGGTACACGATTTCTGAAGGTTTCTTGGTTATGTGTTGACGGATGGATACAGCTGGATCTAGGGATTGTTAGTTTGGGTGATATATTTTTGTGTCCCCTGTATCCCCAACACCAGATTGCATAACCAGAAAGTTTCAGGAGTTTATAAGTGGGAATTCAAGTAGCTCCTAGAATATCTTTCCAATAGACACATGATACGATATGGGATCTATCATATGTTTGTTTCTGGCTTATTTTGCAAGCCAATCCTTTGTTTTGTTTTGTTTTGTGGTATTCGAGTTTGCTTCAATGCCAAGTGTTGATTCCATACCTTATTCTAAGCGGTGTTCTCATATTTCTATGGGAGTGTTAATCCTTCTTGGTCATCAAGAGTGCCATCCCAATTCTATTTCTAACCGGTGCGCTTCTCTTCAAGATGATCCCATCATTCTCCCCATCCGCAAGATCAATTCTAAGTTCTCTCAATGATGTCTGTTTCATTCATCCCAAGTTGCCTTTGTTTTCCCGCCCTCCCACCCTTTTCTTCAAGGACTCAGATTTCTTAATCAAGTATCCTTTTTGTTGATGCGAAGTTTCTTCATTCTTTTCTTTCAATGTTCTTACCCGGTGGTTCTCATGAAGATGTTCTTCAAGTTTATCATTCTTCATTCTCGTATTCTTTTTTGGTGGATTCAATTCAAGTTGCAGGCGTTGATCTTATCCCCTTCCCCGTTTCAAGTGCTTTCGTATGACGGTGTATCTCTTAATCTTTCACCGCTTGCTATACTTTTGTTCCGGAGTGTTGAAGATATCTCAGGAGATTCGTGTTTTCATTCAAGATCCATTCAAGCTATTTCGAGGTTGTTATCTCATTCAAGCAATTTAATTCAACCGGCGCAATCTCTCTTTTAAATTGTTCAACGGTGTTTCTCTTGAGTGGGCCCTAACCCACAGGTCTTTTCCCAGGATCTTACCTAACTCTTCTAATTCTTTCCGGAGTTATTCTCAGTTTGACGTAAGAATGGGTTATCATCAGTCATATGTCTTTCTCCAAGATCTTTCAAATTCTTTTCATCGTTGGTTCAACCTTTCTAATTTTCATTCCGGAGTGCCTAAAAATTCATGGTGGTGTTTCTCGTCATCATTCTCAACATTTGAAGAACGAAGAAGAATTTCTCTTGAATCTTGTTCCGTTCTCTTGAAGATTCATGGTTCTAACTTGTTGCCATCCTCTCAAATTGTTTCCAATCGCGCAATTCTTTTCTTACCCATCCGGAGCATTTCATGAGTTGTTTTCATTTCTTGATCATCCGAAGGCCATCATTTCAGAAGATTTCTTCGTTCTAATTTTTCAGCCTCGTTCTCCAATTATTCTAAATTGATGTCTCTTCGTTCATCTCCATATTCTTCCGGTGCATCATTCAAGTATTCTCTAATCAGCTCGTGATCTCTTCGTTCTCGTGTATCAAATTCCCTCGAGTATTTTCGCGCGTTCTTTAATTCTTACAGTGTTTCATCCTCTTTTCTTCAATTGTTTTCAATTCTTACGGTGGTTCGTTCAAGAGTTCTCTTCCTTTGTTATCATATAGATTCATTCGTTCTTTCCAATCCTACCGGTGGTTCGTTGAAGACCTTCCCAAGTTTGCGCATATCTATCTTAATCCTTTCTAGGAAAATGAGTAGTATGCCAAAATCCGTTGCTTGTCATCAATTTAAATTGGTGAAGGATACGCATAACATAATTCTTGTTCTTGTTTCATCCAAGTGATTAATTCCTTCTTCCGGAGTTCATAGTGATATCAATTTCTCAGTTATATGTTGTTCATCTTTCTTTTCCGGAGTTCCAAGTTTTCCGCATTATCTCATCGCGAAGCTCCATCTAAATCATCGCAAGGCTTCACCTTGTGTTCTCAACTTCTCTTTCTTTTATCATCCTTTCATTACCGGAGTTCTTCATGGAGGCTCTACATGGTGGTTCGTAAAGGATTCTTTTCATTCTTCAATTGTTCTTCAAGATTTCTCTCGAAGTTATGATCCGTCAAGCTATACTCTAATATAAACATGGTGCTCAACACATGTTTGTTTTGTGGAGTCCAAGCATTCTTCATCTTGCATTCTAAAGTGCAATTCGTTCTACCTTATCATTTGAGGTGGTGTTATGTCATTCTTGACAATTTGAGTTCGCTTTTTATGATTCACAGGTTGCCAAGATTGAGATATTTTAAATCCACCAATCTCTTCGTTGGATTTATCTTGTGTCATGTTTCACCTAAAGCCTTTCCTAAGGAATGTTGCTATTATGGTGCTTATCAATGATCCAAGGTTTCTCCTATCCTCTTGGTGAAAGAAGTTTTTCATCGCCTTGGTGCTCTCACTCAAATCAATGGCTTCCTTTAGTGGCCGTTTGTCACCTCATAATGTTGAGATGTTTCCATAAGTCCACTCCAAGCTTATTCTTTTCGTTGTTGATTTTCCAACAACTCTGTTCAATCCTACTTCGTAAGGATGCTCTTTCAAATTCATTTATGGTAGGAGATGTTGGTTTCATTCTTCGTTCTATTCATTCCAACTATCTTCTATTATTTCTTCCGGAGGCTTTGTGATGTTGCTCTCTTCTACCAATCATCTTGTTTTGTCAAGATCATGTAATTTTTCCTTTCTTATCCGTTTAGCCGGAGTGTCGTGTTTTCATTCGAGTTCTCTCATCTTATCAAGTTTTGTCTCCTTCCTCAACCGGAGGGCTGTCTGAAATCTTTCTTACCCCTTGTGCCATTCTTTCATTAGTTTCGGAGGCACTGTGTTGTTAATTTCATCGAGTATCCTCTGATCTTGTCAAGATCATGTTTCAATTCCTTCCATTTACAGTCGGAGTGCTGCCCAAATTATATCATTCTTATTCCTTCCCTATCTTGTTTTAACCGAAGTGGTTTAAATATCTATCTTGTCACTTAACCTCTTGGTTCTCGTCGTATCCCAGGTTCCTCTTATCTAACGGAGTGTTTGCAATCGCGTTCATCTCCATTGTATTCTTCTTCAAATTATTTAACCTCTCAAGGTTCGTGGTTTCACTCGTTTGTCAAAGAACCAACTTTATTTTACCTCTTCCTATTCAGTTTCTCTCCGGTGCCATCCTAGATCTCGGGACGAGATCCTCTTGTAGTGGTGGAGTGTTGTAACGCCCCGAGACCGACGCTCCAGACGCCTTCCTTGTTTTTTGTTATCGTTGTGTGTATTTATTTGTATGTTGCATTTCATCATAGCATCATGCACATTGCATCTGCATGTTTTCATAAAGTTTGCATACATTCGTAGTTGCCGCGTCCCTCCTCGCCTCCGTTGACCTTTCTCAGTCCAACCGTTCTTTTGTTGTCCGACCATTTGACCCTCTCTGCAAAGTGCACTGACCCCCTCGCGCGCGCCCGGAAGTTGTCCCGAACCCGACTCGCTCTGTCATGACCAATGGGTCCAGACCATCCCCTAACATCTACAAAATATCTCTGGCTTCTTACTTGGGCTTCCCTAGCCTATTTTTCTTGACCGCCCGATCTAAATCAGAAGGTCCAATTAGACCTCTACCCAAAAATCCACTTGCCATATAAAGACCAACCCTAAAATCTAGGGACATGTCCCATCGATCCCTCTCGGCGCCGCCACTACTCAAAAACTCCCTCGGGATCCATCCCCATTCTTCTTCCAATCAGCCCGCAAGCCTCCTCCCTCGATCCATCCAACTAGCACCGCTTGCCCGATTCCCCTGTCACCACAAGCCACCGGAGCACCAGGAGCCCTCCAGCCCTTGCTCCAGCGCACCTCCTACCCCGAGTTCCTCTCGTGCTCCTCCCATGGCGCCCTCGTTCCCGAGCACGTCGAACCCGCCGCCTCGAACTCCCGTGCCGAAGAACCACCTCGCGCGCCTCCTTCCTCAAGCAGGAGCTCGACCTGCTGCTGGCAACCTCGCCCTCCGTCGACCACGGCAAGGACCGGCCTCGTCCCGCTCCTCTCCTTCCCCGTCTTTCTCCCAACATCTCTCCCTCTCTGTTTGCTCGAACAGGAGCAGGAGCTTTTCCAGCAGCGAGCGCCCGAGGCCTCCTCCTCGACCCTCCCCGCACGAACCCCATCGCTGCTCGTCACCATGGCCGACCCTGCAGCAAGCTCCGCCGCCGCGCCATCTGCAGGCGCTCGGGCACGAGCTTGCCCGAGGCCCTGCCTCCTCCTCGGCGTCCGCGTCTTCCGCGCCAAGCCCCGTCTCCGTCTGGCCGGCAACGAACAGTAGCTCGCCGGAGCACGAGCTCCATCGGCTCCCGCCGCTGGCCTGCTTCGTTCGACACCGGAGACTGCCAGATCCAGCCGCGCTGGGCCGGATCCTCACGTCCCTGCCATCCACGTGCCGCCGGAAGCCACCTCCCCATCAAGTTCGCCACCGCTGCTCTCCTGCTACCTCGGCTGCCGTTCCCGAGCTCCCCTGCTTCGTCCCCTACTTCTCTGCTTCGGGCGAGCAAGGAGAGCGCTTGCGTGACCCAGGCCGCTGGCGCACGTGCCCGCGTGGGCCACAAGCACGCCCGAGGCCCAGATCTGTGCGGCTTGGGCCTCCTCCTCTCCAGCTGGGCTTGGCCCATGGGTGAGCAGCCCCAGCCCTCCCCTGTGCTCCTGTTGGGCTAGCCAGATTTGGCCCGCATAGGTTTTTTTTAGGTTCTGCGATTTTAACTATTTCCCAGGATTTACTGTTTTGCAGAAAAACCCTCTTTGTCATGCATATAATAACTTAATAACCATGCATCATTTGTAAAAACATTATATATGAAAAATGCTCAGAATTTCATCTAGTTTCATAATATGCTACTTTCATCCATGTTTAAAATGCTGCTTGCATTTAATTTGCTAAATGCCATGCTAAAATGATTTATTTCATAACTAATTAACCGTAGCTCCGAATTTAATAAACTTTATATGTAAATGGGGTAGAAAAATGCCTAGTTTAACATGGTGTACTTTTTTGCTGTTTAACAACATTAAAATTGTGTTTAGGGCAGAACAATAGTAAATTGAAAATATGCTTATGGGGATTTTCCGGAATTGTTGTTTGTTGTTTCCAGCCTCATTTAAATTGCCTAGATAGGTAGTTTTGTTATGCTTCACCCCTTGCCATGTTTAATAACATTTAATATTGTTGGGTACATAACCAAGAGAGAACTAAATAATTGATGTGGTGTTTCGTCAATATGCAACTCGTTGCATATTAAGCTCCACTTAACTTGTAGTGTTGTTTGTTGCACTTTGCCATGCCATGCCTCATTAAATCGGACATGCATCATACTTGTTTGTCCATCATGCCATGTGTATGTGGTGGTTGTTTACTATGTTGTTTGTTTCTTTCCGGGTTGCTTCTCTCATTAGCTTCGGTTTCGTTCCGGAGTTGTGAGGATTCGTTCGACTGCATCCGTTTGTCTTCTTCATGGACTCGTTCTTCTTCCTAGCGGGATCTCAGGCAAGATGACCATACCCTCAAAATCACTTCTATCTTTGCTTGCTAGTTGTTCGCTCTATTGCTATGCCGCGCTACCTACCACTTGCTATATCATGCCTCCCATATTGCCATGTCAAGCCTCTAACCATCCTTTCCTAGCAAATAGTTGTTTGGCTAAGTTACCGCTTTTGCTCAGCCCTTCTTATAGCGTTGTTAGTTGCAGGTGAAGATGAAGTTGGTTCCATGTTGGAACATGGATGTGTTTGGATATCACAATATCTCTTATTTAATTAATGCATCTATATACTTGGTAAAGGGTGGAAGGCTCGGCCTTATGTCTGGTGTTTTCTTCCACTCTTGCCGCCCTAGTTTCCGTCATACCGGTGTTATGTTCCTTGATTTTGCGTTCCTTACGCGGTTGGGTGATTTATGGGACCCCCTTGACAGTTCGCTTTGAATAAACTCCTCCAGCAATGCCCAACCTTGGTTTTAACATTTGCCACCTAAGCCTTTTTCCCTTGGGTTCTGCAGACTCAAGGGTCATCTTTATTTTAAACCCTCGGACCAGTGCTCCTCTGAGTGTTGGTCCAACCTGTCAGCCGCCGGTGGCCACCAGGGGCAACTCTGGGCTCGCCTACCGGAAGTTTGGACAATCCGATGTGCCCTGAGAACGAGATATGTGCAGCTCCTATCAGGATTTGTCGGCACATTCGGGCGGCTTTGCTGGTCTTGTTTTACCATTGTCGAAATGTCTTGTAAACCGGGATTCCGAGACTGATCGGGTCTTCTCGGGAGAAGGAACAGCATCCTTCGTTGACCGTGAGAGCTTATAATGGGCTAAGTTGGGACACCCCTGCAGGGTATTATCTTTCGAAAGCCGTGCCCGCGGTTATGTTGCAGACGGGAATTTGTTAATATCCGGTTGTAGAGAACTTGACACTTGACTTAATTAAAATACATCAACCGCGTGTGTAGCCGTGATGGTCTCTTTTCGGCGGAGTCCAGGAAGTGAACACGGTTCTTGTGTTATGTTTGACGTAAGTAGGAGTTCAGGATCACTTCTTGATCATTACTAGTTGATGACCGTTCCGTTGCTCCTCTTGTCACTCTTATTTGCGTATGTTAGCCACCATATATGCTAATTGCTTGCTGTAGCTCCACCTCACTACCTTCTCCTACCCATAAGCTTAAATAGTCTTGATCTCGTGGGTGTGAGATTGCTGAGTCCTCGTGACTCACAGATACTTCCAAAACAGTTGCAGGTGCCGATGAGACCAGTGCAGGTGATGCCACCGAGCTCAAGTGGGAGTTCGATGAAGACCTTGTTCGTTACTATGTTTCGTTTCCAGATGATCAGTAGTGGAGCCCAGTTGGGACGATCGGGGATCTAGCAGTTGGGTTATCTTCTTTTCTTTTGGCTTTGACCGTAGTCGGCCTATGTGTGTACTCTGATTGATGTATGATTTATTTACGTATTATGTGAAGTGGCGATTGTAAGCCAACTCTTTATCCCATTCTTGTTCATTACATGGGATTGTGTGAAGATGACCCTTCTTGCGACAAAACCACAATGCGGTTATGCCTCTAAGTCGTGCCTCGACACGTGGGAGATATAGTCGCATCGTGGGCGTTACAGCTGTCGAGGCAATGAAGCACCCAAAGTTTTTGTGCAGTTCCACCAAAATCGAGCATCCCTGTTGGCACATATATTAGGAGAGTGAGATTACTGTAATAGTGGGACTACTTGATGAAGCATACACTAACAAATAGAAGCACCCTCATTATCTTAATGGGTAAAGTTAGCAACATAGTAGTCTTGCTTAAAGAGAGGTATTAGTTTATTTAATCAGTGCCAATTAGCTCAACTCAACACTCAAAGCATTGCCATTTATCATAGGTTGCAAAACTTTAACGTGCAAAGATAAAGGAGTTTCTCATGACAGTAGCACGATACAAATAGAGATGACAGCAAACTAATATGGATGAAGGCCTTAGGCCCGTACCAACCTGAGAAAAAAAGCTTATTCATGTAGTCCCATAAGAGATGATAAAGCACTCACTGGAATCACACAATAGTATATATTTTTGTGGACTTCAAATGTATGGTTGAAATCACTCTTGTTTACCAGTGCTGAGATTATATCGAAAGATTATCAAGAACTTCCAGCCGAGTTAAAGCACTGGCTGGGATACAGTTCATTGTATTGTCTTGTGTAGTTCCACTAAAATGTATGATTGGCACAACATGATCCTTGTTTTCACAAGTAGGAACAAGGTGAAACCTTCATTAGCTTAGTGAGAAAGGATAGGAAGACATTAGGATATTACTCAAATAGTAGCATCAAATTCATGATGGACAATACACAAAACATTGCCTCATTGAACCAATGGCAATAAATTGTCATGCAAAACAATAGCACTATTATGTCATGACACTAATAATATTCCCTCCCTGCTCCACCACATGATTCACCTCCATAGACAAACATACACACGTACATGATTCAGCATAGGGTCCTACTAAATATTTGTTTAACTCCAACAGGAAAATTAGGCAGTAATAAATTAGTGGTACTTAAGTACTCCTAATTAATTAAGTGAGACAACAGAAGTGGAAGGGCTCCCTGGAGGATCGTCTCACATGTAAGGTAGTCGTTGCCGGAGCCCTTGAATGGCCTCGACTGAGGTCTCTGGCTTCAGCAAGATTGCCTTGGCACTGTTTATTCTTCTTCTTCTTCCTCTTCATGCTCTGTTTCTCTTTCTCCTCACCAGTTGGTCAAACCAAGTACATGATTGGCCTTCTAATTCAGAATTGGTTTTGTCAGTGAGGGAGTACAAGTGTACTAGTAAAAAACAACATTATTTTCTCATGGCAGTCGGAAAATAGAGATGAACACATGCATTAAATATCATTCTTACCTAAAGGAAGGTTATGGCGCCAATATGGATGATGAGGATTGGAACACAGATCTCCCTTTGTGCAGTTCCACCAAAGTGAACCAACTGTTCCATTCTGACATTCCAGTCAAACAGCACAAAAGTCACTTCTTTTAAGAAGAGTTTTGTGCAGTGCACCAAAAGGTCACAACAGCAACCAGGTGAATTGGATATCCCTGTTTGCACAAAAAGGCACAGAGGAAACACTCAGAGTCTCAAACAATTACAGGCAAAAACATTTGGCTAAACTTGTCATGGCTTATAACAGTGGCATGGCTTCATTTTTACCAGGGACACTAGATTAAGAACAGCTAAGGCTGCGTTCGGTTCACAGGTTTGGTGCAGGATTTTCGTAGGAACACAATTCCTACGGTATTATTTCCCTTCCAACCGTTCGGAACACGGGAAAGGTGAATAGTGTTTCATAGGAAAGCTGGTTTGGTAGTACTGATTCCATAGGATTAGAAACATCCACGCGCTGCTCATTTTTTGGGCGGAAGCCCGAGGCAGGCGCTCGCTGCCATGTGTTAGACAGGTTGCTGTGCTATGTTGCCGGAATAAAAAAATCAACCTATGTGTGGTACGTGAGGTGAGGACAAGAGTAGTTACTGTGCAGCTGAATAAACAAATAGCATCTCTTACTGCCAAGCATGCTACTCTAAAAAACAAATTTGTACATTTCGTAGTCCATCCGAACACATTCTCTTGAGAGTTTCCTCCGGTTCGCTGTTCCATAGTTTTATACCTACATTCCTTTCCTATTCCTCTATTTTCATCAAGACCTATGTTTTCTGCCCCTTTATTCCGAATGGAGCCTAACTATTTGGTATAAGGGCATGGGACAGTGGGTGCACCAGCAGTCCAGCACCATGTACGTAAACAGGGGCATAAATTGGTGATTCATAGTTTGTTGCCCCGAGAAACAAACATCCAAGAAACATATCTGGGTTGATCCCATTTTTGTTCACTCTAGCCACCTACTCCTATGTGTGGATAGCAAATCTAGTCCTGGTCATACCACTGTGTACAGTGTTACCCCTATATTTCCCTTTTCGACCAAGATACCGGTTGGATGACCAGTCTGTACTACTTTCACCCCCTTTCCTTCCTGTTTGTACCAAGTCCGATGTACATACTAAATTCCCCCACCCCCACTTTATTTTTTGTTTGAACCAAGTACTCCCTCCGTCCGGAATTACTTGTCATCAAAATGGATGTGTCTAGAACTAAAATACATCTAGATACATCCATTTCAATGACAAGTATTTTCGGACGGAGGGAGTACAAGATTCGACTCCATGAAGTAGCTTTACCTCTAACAATAGAAAAAAATATGTGACGTTGGACCATCCGATCGAGAGGGGCTGAGAGGTAGGAAATGATGCACATGCAGCGATGTAGCGAGCTGGGGAATTAGAGCTAAGGCGGTTTCGAATGAAGATATACCTGAAGGTCGTCGGGATGTGGATAGGTGGGCGGCGGGAGGCCGGATCCGCCCACAGGCAACGACAAAGGGATAGGAGGACCTCCCGCGCCGGTGCTTGGCCAGAGATAACGGTGCGGCCGGCAGTGGTCTCCTCCCTCGCTGTCGACGACGGCCTAAACGCTGCCCCTCCTCCCCTTCACCGGCGGAGGGGGATACGTCCGGATCTGTAACCAGCAGTGAGGATAGAAAGCCAGTGTTTTTTGAAGGGAGAAAGACAGTGTTACTACCCCTATCTTGTTTAGATCTGGAGAGGATGAGAGTGTGTGAATAGAGCAACCCTAGCAAGCAAGCGCGGAGGCTCCGGCCTATATATACGTAGTGGGGTAGTTTTCCTTTTTCACTTCATCAAAACAATCGTTTAAAATTGTGTACTACTACATGCGAGGTCGCGTTTTTTTAGTTGTTGATTTTTTTTGAGATAGCTACCCGCTTGTTCCAAGTGGTGTTACGGTGTGCAAGGTCGCACTTTGTATCGTTCAAGTCTGGTACTACAAGTCCCTCCATTAAATGAACAACCACCCCCTCATAAAAATTGTGAACAAGCCCACGGCTAAAATTAGCGAAAACGTGGGTTGCCCCAACATGCATTATTATTTATATTTTCTACTCCCTCCGTTCCTAAATATAAGTCTTTTTTATAAGCCACACCTAAGACAAGAATTTTTTTATTAGCAGTGAACCCCACATGTCATAGACACAAAAAATGTGGCAAGATTCCCTTAGGCAAGCCAAAGTGTGTCTAACAATTTGAGCAACTCAGGTTAGGCAAGTGTGGCAAGTGTGGGAAAAATAATGTGGTAACATAAGACAAACATAGTCACAATCCAAACAGCCCCGTAATTTTTTGTGACATGCATGAAAATTTGGTTAGCTAAATTTATAGTCAAAATTTGGCAAGGTGCATCAAATCAACACATGCAAGTATCAAAAGGAAAGTCACGGCATGCATGCATGCGTTGTACCCCCTCCGTTTCCAAATATAAGTCTTTTTAGAGATTGCAACAAGTGACTGCATACGAAGCAGAATATGTCTACTCCTACATACGAAGTAGCCCATTTGAAATGTGTAAAAAGACTTATACCGAGTGCAGTGCTTTGATATGTCGCATCAACTCGTACAAGACCGAGAAATTTGATTACCACAATGCCCTCTCCCTCGCGGACTGAGCTCCAGTGCCTTAACTGCACCTGCCTTTGGCTGCATGACAGGAGGGCCAACCACCTGTTGGGCCCACCTGTCATAGATGCAAAGGCAGGAGCAGTAAGTAGAAGCTTTCTCTACACGCTATCCCTCCCGCACGAGGTGGACGGACATGCACTAGTGGATTCGATACTGTAGAAGTAGGAGTAACATCATTGTTCGTCTTCTCGAAGAGGCGAAGAGCCAAGCGCAACCCGAACATGGCAGTTGCGAACGCTCGCGTGGTGCGGTTCCTTGGAGTACTAGCCAGGCTCTTGCATGAGACAAAATTGCTATTGTTTAACAATTAAACTCCATTATCCATTGGTTGATACTCATTCTGCATAGGTCCACGCGCTTAGCACCGTTTCCTCCTGGGGTCACCAATGTTTATTTGCTAATTAATAGCATTGCATGCAATGAACTAGCCATTGCAAGTCATTAAAAGCATGCACACCTCTCTTCTCTTATTGCTTGATATGTCATGAAACAAGAAACAAGGTAGAAGTTAATGCACCGCGCCTAAGTGTTTTGGGACTATTTGGTTTTCATAAGATGACTTACACACCTAGACAGAGGGAGTAGTATAGCCCTGTAAACCGGAAAGGAGTATTTGCCTTTCTAGATATTTCAACATGTGACTAGAATACGCCGTGCGCAGTACTCCCTCCCTTCCGGTTTATAGGGCTCAAATCTCAAATCTCATGAACCAAGGAATTTTGCGATTGGAGGAATGTATCTCGTACTTTACAAAACTACCCTAATTAAACTCATGCATTAATTACGTAGTTCTCTCGTTTTCCTCTCCGCCTTGGTCGCGGTGCACAATATTGAGCACTCCTATATGACTAGCCGCTTTATCTACATGCGGGACATTTCAAAGCATCCGGGCCCGCGTGCCATCCACCAAATCACATCTAGGTGCTACAGTCGAGACTCACCTGTCACCCCGGTGTGGCCGTCATGACCCGTCATATCACAAAACCCACACCTTTACCAACAGTGGTAAGGTGGCCTCCAAGTTGGACTGGACGAAGCAACCATCATTTCACTGGAATGTTTGTTCAAGCCCTTTCTTCCCTTTCTTGAAGAAAACCTGACTCCAGGCTACTCACTTCTGCCATTTTTCTTCTGTACCGACGAAGGAAAGGTGGGCGAATCAGTTATGCTGCTATATTTTCATTCCAAGAATCTTCTTTTTGCGAAGCACCGACCGATTCTCACATCCTATTCTTTTCCCGTTTTCATTTCGATTGTGGTTTCCTTTCGATTTCTTTTTGTTTGTCAGTTCATTGATGGATCCTAGAGCACTAGGCAAAGAGTTGCCGGCGGACAACCCACTGGAGACAGCGATCTCCAGGAAGCGAGCACCGACCAACGAGTTGACCATGTTGGCGGGCCAACCCATGGAGACGAAGAACTCCAAGAAACAAGCACTGGCCAAAGAGTTGAGGACGTTGGCGGACGAACTCCTCAAAGAAAGTTGGAAGAATAGCAAGGGCCCCACCGTGCCTACCCTAGGAACTCTGGTTGCCACCTATGTGAGGCTCAAGACCGAGTTTGAGGAGATAGTCGCCGTTGAGAAGCAGTATTCCCCTGGCAAGGTGATGGCCCCCATCGAGGACGAGGAGATGGCCCCCGAAGGGATGAGATCCCCCGTGAGCTGCACAAGGTAAAAAATAATGGCTTATTACCATAGTTGTGGTTTTTGATTATTTGCAATGTGCTTGCTAATATGTTAGGGTTGTGCAGGTGCCGGTGGACGTCCTTGATGATTCCGATGTCGTGGCCCGTCTTGTTGGCATCGCCCCGGAGATCGATTCCGATGCCGCTGTCCATCCTGTGGACATCGCCCCAGAGATCGATTCCGATGTCGCGGTCAGTCCTGTGGACATCGCCCCAGAAATCGATTCCCATGCCGCTGTCCGTGCTGTGGTCATTGCCCGAGAGATCGACGACAAGAAATAGTTGGTCGCGCTAATCCTTCAGGGTAGTTTGCATTGCCATGTGTTTAATTACCAGAACAATGCGTGTTAACAAAGCATCTTAGGGCTAGTGCACTATCTTGTGTGGGCGGATCTTGCTACTTTTGTTTGATAGTGAATCATGCGATGAATCATGCGAACCCTCTCCGAGTTATGGAAACAGATGTATCCTCACCAGCTTTTGATGTAATATATGGCATGCTTAGATGTAAGTTTGAACTGTTTATCATATCAGCATGGCTTTTTTGATGATTCTTGGTGTTAGTAGGCTAGCTATTGTGCGAGCTATAGTACTTGCAAAACACTCACCGAAGAGAAACGTTGGGGCTGATGAGCTCGTGGTACGCTTATACTTATCCCTCGTCGATCGACCAATAGCCCTAGCTCCTAAAATTGTAGGCTTAGCGATTGATCAGACAATAGTCGACATACAATCAGGCCTCATTTGGTTCATAGGGTAGGAAAATCGTAGCAAAAGTACAAAGAACGTGCAACACAAAATCATAGCAGTGCAGAGACGTACTCCCTCCGTTCCAAAATAGATGACCTAGGCGGGCTAGTTTGGCCTAGCGGGTTTGAGTGATATGACGTGGTACAGTGCCATCCAGTCTTCGCGTGTGGTAGCAGTATTGCGGGTACAATAAGTTTTCTTGAAGAGGCGGAATTCAACGAAGTCATGATGGTTCTTCGTCCGAACAACTTACAGTGGGAAAGGTTGGGCCTGCGATACGACCGGGGTAGACCAGGATAATTTTGTGCATGGCAGGTGGACCAGGATGGTCGACGTCCCACATGTCGGCGAATGAAAGTATTATTTCTGATATAGAGGACGAGCAACGAGTATTCATTGTTTATTTTTGATGAAAGCTATTGTCTCCACTGTTACGACGGAGGAGTTTGAAACACGGTAGCCCAGTGAACTTGGCATGTGCACCACTCCCTCCTTCCTCATGTAATGCCCAGGTTACAGTTGTTTCTCACTTTCTCTCTATCTATTTCCTCTCAAATGTTTTTTACCTTTCTTTTTTAAGACACAATTGTTTTTATGCCTTTTTTTAGAATTATTTTTTATACCTAGGAGCACGTGTAGAGATGGGCTTTTGCAGAGCCCACTCCTTGACTTTGTCAATGCCTCTCTCTCCTCCACATAAGGAGTACTACTTGCTATGCATGCATGCGGCGGGCATCTGGCGTCTTGAGGGGCCAGGGCGGTGAGAGCGGCCTCCGGAAGTGGTCCGGACTCCAGCATGGCCCACCTCATATTATCACCATATATTTCTTGGAGTCTGTGCGTGGCGGGCGGGCGATTTCTTCTCCCTCCCCCGTTTCTCTCTTCTCAGCCGACGCCCACCGAGCGATTAGATTTCGGCTATCGATGGTTTATTCAATTACGGTCCCACATGTCAGTGAAATTGCAAGACAACACGTGTCCCCTCTGGTGAGCGGCGTGCGAGCCGGACTATCGGGGTTGCGACGCGTACGAGTCGTAAGTGTGCCGCCTTTTCCTTTAGAACTTGCGAAGCGTAACATTTTCGCGCGATCGATCGATAGAAATCCAGAACAAAATGACGAGGGCGGTGCTTTCCCGCTCGTTAGGCGGGCTAGTTCGAGTGATATGACGTGCTACAGTGCCGTCCACTTGCTCCATTTTTATGTAAGCAAGAGTTTACACTCTTACGCGGGAGGAGTGCGAAACACCGCGGATCTGATTTTGATCGAGGGATAATTGTTCCCTGCCAAATAATGGAGGATTGTTAGCGATTATAGCATGATAGTTAGGGCATCTCCAGCACTGGCCCACAAATTTACACCGGCATCTGTCCGAGGACACTGATGGATGCCATCCGATGCTGCCCGCATACCTTTCGACAACTATATGAACTAACCGGACGAAATTCGTGCAAACAAAGCAAATTTCAAATTAACCGGATGAAATTCATTACATTTCGAAAACTTTTCCTACAAACTGGACGAAATTCATTACATATTTTGCACAAACCGTACTAAATCCTATTGTAAACCTAATCTAAACGATCGCCGGCGCCCGACCACCATGTCCGGCCATGAACCCGAGAAAGCCGGCCATTGCCTTTGCCTCCTCCTCATCCGCCTTGATAACCTCCTCCTCCGGAGCACAAGGTTCTGAAAATTTCTGCCTCCACGTCGCCGTCAAGCGGCTAATCGGCCGCCGATGTTTACCCACCAAGCTTGGCGTCGACTGAGTGGAGTAGCGGTGGCCTTCCAGGGACCAGAGCGGCGGCGACCTACCGTGTACTACTCTTCCTCGCTGCCGGCTGCGCCCGCGCACGCGCGCCAGCTTCGTGGTCG
>NC_057814.1:173893127-173898314 GCF_018294505.1 Triticum aestivum
GCGACAGTACGTCGAAGAGAGCTTTGGAGCCCGCCCGGAGCGGAGCCGCCGATGTCCCTCGTCTGCTCCTGCAACAGTACATCCAAGAGAGCTTCGGAGCGCCAGGAGGCCATGGTTGAAGTGGTGCCGACAGAAGGAAGGGACGGAGGAGAATAAGTGTGGGTCTTTGGCTATGGCTGGGAGCTGGGGCTCAAGTTAATATAGCGGGCGAATGGCAATGAGCCGCGGCAAACTGGCGCCGGAGTAGGTTCGTCGGGCGTGAATGCGGACGCTGCTTCAGTGACTTAACTGCAGATGCGTTTGGGTTACTGACATGTTGGCCCAACGGGCATCTAGCCCGCATGTCAGTGACACACCAATTGCACCTGCAGTTAAGTCCGGTGAATGCGGCATTGACATTCTGGAGAGACGGTGACCGTTTCAGGCGGGAAGCGCGCGCTAGCGATGGAAGGGGTTTCGGTGTGCAGTGGCACTAAGATCGGTCGCTCACGATAGTACATACTCCGTACCATACTACCATAGTACCCTCTCTAGCTTAGGCTGTGTTACAGATTGTCGTTGTGATGGACGATATACATGAGCAAGGCGGTCCGAGTATGACCGTTGGTGTTGAGCCAGGTGAATACATGCTCGGCGTTCGCATAGGCCTCCATCAAACGTCTTATGTCAGGCACCGCCAGGGCGCGTAGGTGATGGGCTCGCCGTTTGCGTTGCGCCATGAGCAGGACTTTGATTTAGAGGGCGACGTGCATGCATTAGCATGCTTTGACAGCGTGAGCGTGAGTGTCTGACGCGAAGTATTTCATTTTCATTTGGCTGACGAGGGTGCGTTGCAGCGACGAGTCCGTGGTTTGATTCCCCACATACCCATATTTTTGGTTTTTACAGTATTTCTTTCTCCATTGACAGGTAGGCCCGCGTAGATAGATAAAGAACACGAGCTGATGAGGCGCATGCGGACTGTTTGACTGGTCAACCAGACAAATACGGAGCTATACGCAGAGCCAGTGACCGTATAATCACCATATCTCGTATACAATGATCAAAGTGAGCTATCAAGACAAGTTCGAAGACCGCCAATGCATTTTACTCGGTAATAAATGACCAGGATTGAAGGGGAATCCAAATTTGCTTCGTCTTCTGTCCTTGAGCTCTTGACAAACCAATGCACTATACGGTTGTCCGGCCACTCTACCCGAGAGCTCTCACCAAGCGTCGTTCATGCCACCGCGCCGCACACTAACCGGTAAGGCAGCGATGGCATCCCGCCGCGCCGAGTTCCTCGCCGCCCACGACCGCACACAAAATGGTAGGGAAGCGATGGCATCCCACCGTGCCGAGTTCATCGCCGCTCGCGGCCTCACAACTATGTGGGAGGAATTTGAAGATGCCAAGGCCGAATGGGCGGTAGAGCAAGAGGCGGCCAAAGCCGCACAGAGGGAGCGGAAAAGTCAGAAAGCACTCAAGAAAAGAGAGGCCCACCGCCGCAAGAAAGAAAAGGACGCACGCGCTGCTGCGGAGAGGTCGGAGGAGATCCAAGCACGGCGGGGTGTCGCCGACAAAGCCGGGAAGGAGAACGACGACGTCTAGCCAGCATGTGAGAAGTAGTAGTACTAGTAGTTAGTGTGTCTGTGTCTGAGTACGAGCATGTACCAATACTACTAGGTACTACTGTCGTTTTAGAGCAAATTACCAGTACATTAGCCTAGACTAAATGGAAAAATTCCTATCCTAAGCATCAAATGGCATCTCTTTCTCTATAGGAATTGAGATCTATGTCATCTCACTTCCTATCATTTTCATATTCCTATCCTATGAACGAAAGGAGGCCTCTGTTGGAGTAACTACTGTAGGTAGCAGTACTGCTGGTACAGTAGTTTTCTTCAAGAAGCGGAATTCAACGAAGTCATGATGGTTCTTTCGTCCGAGCAACTTCAAAGTGGGAAGTGGGCCTGTGATTTGACAGCTCATTAGTCATTGTTACTGCGGCGTGACGACCTGGGTGCCTCTCCCTTGGAGTTCTGCGTGCATGGCAAGTGGACCAGGATGGTCGACGTCCCACATGTTGGCGAACGGAAGTATTCTTTCCGATATTGAGGAGCAAGGAAACCGCGTGGTATAGTAACACTACTGATTGGTTCGCAAAAAAATAGTGTCACTGCCGATTTATAATTATTTTTTATTTCTGATGAATGCTAGCGTTTCAACTCTTACAACGAAGGGTGCCAAACACGGTACGTGCTGGATGTCCCACACGTCTACGAAAGGAGTGGGACATGAACAGCGTGGTAGAGCCCAGCGTAAAAAAACAGCGTGGTAGAGCGTCTCCACTTCTTCCACTTCTGGGTTGGAGACCACACGTAGTAGTACTTAGTGGTATGAACGATACAAAGTGCGACCTGGAGAGAAAGACACGTCTAGTTGGAAGGTCTCGGGGCATACACGTAAACAAATATAAAAGTTAATATGTGCCTCCAACTAATATAGTAGTAGTAGAGTACTTAGGCACGTAGTCCATAACATCACCATGCATTGCACATACAACATTTAGTGGTAGTACGTAGTAAGAGACAAATGCCGCCCAAGAGTTCCCTTCTTGACCTACTTTTGGGTGTTTGGTAGAGTGTATGGAGGGTGCATGAGTCCACACTAGTTTAGCACAAATACACTAGAAGCATGCATGAAGAGAGCATGCATGAAGAGGGGTGTTGAGTTGAGCATGCATGAAGAGGGAACAACTATGATGAGACAAGAACGCAACCAAACACACCCTATATGCCACACATGTTCATACCATTTGTGCCTTTCTACTTCACTTACTACGCTACATTACTCAGGTTCGTACGTCCACTCCTGGGTACATGTCCGTCTCGTAGTTCCAGTCCCATGTGTTCTTCATATAGATGGAACGATCCTTGCATAACACGTGCACCTTGATGCTAGATGTCTCGCGTGTTAGCAAAAGGATGAACAAAGCTCACGTAAAAAAATAGAGTGGAAGAACATAGATTCCGGACGACCGAGAAGGAGCAAGGAACCTCGTGGTGGAGCGTCTGCACTCATAATATTTAATATTATTCAGCGATATAAAATTTACCAATCATCTCCACAGTGGACTGGAAGAGTACGAAACACGGCAGCCCAGTGTAGTTACATCATACTAGTACATGGCTAACCCACGCTATCACCATATTTCTTGGCTTCCATGCGACACCTATCTCTAGTAATCCAGCAGCCTGTATCGCTTCTCCCTCGTCGTCTCTATCAAAGTGCGGCGGGCTGGCGTTTCTGCCGTCTATTGAGGTCGGTTAACTATCACATGTTAGCGACATGCCAAGAGCATTCTAAAAAATTCCTTTCACGTTCCGTTTTCAAAAACAAAAAATCCTTTCACGTATGAATTTGCCTGTATGCTTTGAGCAACTTGCATGTCCTATACTGGTCCTGTTTGATACTCTAACTTAGCTAGAGGTTAGACTAACTCATGACTAGCCCTGACCTTACTGTAGCCAAAGAGGTGTTTGGGTGACAGGGTTAGATTGACAATAAATGCACTTCATGGAGAGAGAAAAGTGATTTTTCAGTGGTCCCAATGAGAACTATTTCCAGTTAGCACGTCTTGGGTGGGTAGTTTTTTTTGGTGGGTTCGGTGCAACTTGCTCCAATTTAAACCCTCATGCTTGGATACTTTAGGGCTATTTGAGCCCCAACTAGCTCAAACTAACTCTAACCCATGGATCCAAACAGGGCCTATGGCCAGTCTCGACGCGGAGCAGTCGCGTGCACCGGGAAGCGGCGCTCTCTTTGCCGTCGCGCCACTTCAAAGCCGGCGCTAGTGAGAGGCCGCCTCCGCTCTGGCCGGGCATTAATGCAGCACTGACGCTCCAGGGCGACGCTGACCGTTTCACGCAGGAAGCACGCGCTGGCAAGGGAGTATAGGTTTTGAACCGTTTCAGGCGTAGTACTGGTAGTTTGCAAAACTACTCAATTATTGCACTCAGTTTCCTAAGAAATTGTGGTAAAAAATGTTACTCCACAGCCCGCTTCCCTTCTCCTTCCTCTTCCACCGCCCGTGCACGTCCGCGGGAAGCGACCGGTCAACCCTTATATAGGAGTGCTAGCACAAAAAGATGCATGCATGACCACTAAAATTTCCATATTAAAGCGCTGCTCCAGCGGGAGTATGGCGTATGTTGTTACTTTCGGCCGGCCCATGGCTACCGGGCGACGGCGGCCAGAGAAGAGGCGGCGGGAGGGGAATGAATGCAGCTACTGTTTGGGTTCGCCTTCCGGCTTAAATTGTAACATACGTGTCTGCTTAAGTGGGCGTCACGTAACTGGTGTGTGTGTGAGAGATTCTGAGAGACAGAGTGCGTGTGTGCGACTCTACTCTTCGGACATGTACTCAACCTTTTGCATCGGGATATAAGTATAATGGTATTTACTTTAGCTAGTGATTTACGTGGCCATGTTAACGTGGTTGTGTCAAAAAAATGTCACTTCCTGCTCGTGATTTGCGTTATATAATTACAAGCAAGATTCTCGTGCATTGCACGGAACATCAATATGCATTTTTTTACAGAACACCTGTTGTGATTGACCCATGCAGGAGTAATCCCATGTGTAAAAACTAATGATCTCGAGAATTTTATCGGAAAACTGGTATCTCGAGAATGTCGAAAAAATGAAAGATGAGAGATAAGGCGAGGAGGAGTGGAGCATGGTGGTGACTGGTGCTCGGAATGGGCGGAGGCATGGGGATGGACGGCGCTGGCAGGCGGCAGCGGCCACCATGCATGCTAGATTGTTCCAGAGACTTATTCCTTTTTTAATTGCTGAGCAATGAGGTTGCGGGAGATAATGATGTGGAGAGAGGTGCGGGTATCTTTTGTAAAATTATCATAGTTTGCTTTCTATCCTCAGATATAGATCATACGGTCTGTATTACAAGATGGCAGGCACACCATCACCGCCAACTCGTCTTTTATAAGGGTACAGATGATAAGTTTGCTGACTACTAAAGTAAAGTGGAATTTGTCCATGTTATGCAAGTAAATAAAGGTGATTGTTTATCATACGGGTAAGGTTGGATGAAGGGTGGTAGGAACAAATGCTCCGCCTAGAGCATGTGTGTGTGAGATGGAGTCTTAGTGTGTGTGTGGGGTGTGTGTGTGTGAGAGAGAGAGA
>NC_057814.1:173899029-173929107 GCF_018294505.1 Triticum aestivum
GCGTGTGTGTGTGTGTCGCGGGGTCCTCTGTGGCGGATGTAATTTAAGTGCGCATGGCTTCATCCTGGAGAGGTGATGTGTATGGCAGAGGCCACCAACGATGGGATGAGAGAGAGAAAATGCCCGTAGAGAGGGAAGAGAAGGTGTGTGCACGTGAGAGGAGTCGACATCGAGAGAACGTGTTTGTTTGAGAGACACCGAGGAAGACTACTATATATCGATGGTGCATGTAGGCGGGAATTAAACAAAGGGATGGTCTTATTGGTTTCTGGGATATAGGGGAAGAGTGAGAGGAGGGGGGGGTAGCTAGAAGGAGATTGTTAAGTGTGAGTGTGTGTTTTACCCATCCAGGCGGAAGTTATGTGCACAAAAGAGGAGAACGATTCGATGTGGCATTAGGATTGAGGGTAATTAACTACGTATGGAGACATAGAGACCTTGAACGTGCATGTGTGAGAGGTATACATGTATACGTGGGATGTGTGTGTGTGTGCGCGCGCGCATGATTGAGATAAAAGAAAGAAGACATAAGTCATAAGATCAACGACATGGGAGAGACGGATCGGTATGACAATATGCATGCATGTGAGAATGTAGGGAAGAAGGCCCGACAATTGAGCATGTGTTTCTGTCTTTAAGAGATAGTGGCGTGGGCTGGAGCATGCATATATGGCGAGCAGAGGGAGTGAGGCGCAACGATTGTGCAAAAGAGACCAACCTATAAATGCATATGTATGGAGAGACATATATAGTGTGGGTGATAGGAAGCAAGACTCCGTGCGAGAAAGAAATGTTGACGGAGAAACTACAGATAGATACAGAGATGGATATGCTAGCTAGAGGGACATCCGCTAGTTTGGGTGTTGGAGATGACCATCGGGTGGTTCAAAGGGTGAAGTTATATATGTGTGTGAGAGGGCACTTGACTGCATGTAGAGAGAAACATATGTAGTGTGCGTGATAGGAATCAAGAGTGAGGGAGAGAAAGAAGGTTGATGGAGAAACAGATAAATAGAAAGATAAAGATGCTAGCTAGTGTGCGTTAGAGATAGGAGTCGAGTGGATCAGAAGGCTGGGTTATGTGTGTGGGTGTGAGAGAGATAGAGAGAGGGTGCATGTGAGTCACATACAAACAGATATCAGAGAGAAATGAGATCCAGACAGACGGAGTTTTGTGTCTGCGAGAGAGAAAGATATTTCACAACGAGAGTGATAGCTAGAGAGACATACGAGGGAACGCAAGATATCTCTAGGGAGAGAGGGTGTGTGTGAGCGACATACAAGAGAACAATGGAGAAATATGAGACCCTGGGAGACAGAGTTTGTGTTTGTGTGTGAGAAAGAGATATTGAAGAGGAAGAGTCGTAGGTTCTCATATCTAAGGAGCGAAAGACATCTCTGTATGAGGGGTGTGCGAGTGGCACACATGGGAATAGTAGAGAGAAATGAGACCCCGGGAGACAAAGTTTTGTGTTTGTGTGAGAGAAAGAGATTCCACATGGAGAATCATAGTTAGAGACACATAGCAGGGAGAGAGATATACTTAGAGAGAGATAGAGTGATGAAGGTCGAGGGAGAGAGTACCGTTAGTGTGTTACGAAGATAAAAGATCATTGTCGACATACAGGTAGCACGAGAGATACCTGAGAGACGATGAACGCGTATAGGTCCAGAGAGATAGTCCTATATAAGCATGAGTGATAGCTATATGAGACGAATATCTGGATTAAAGGGGATTCAAATATTTAAACTAGGGATCACGACATCGATAATATCATAACGCAAATTGGTGTATCAAACATGCATATTCATTTGAATTTGGGCACACGTGTAATGTTATATAGTTTATCAATATTGGTGATCCATAGATTCTTAAATTACAAACAATGCATGGTTTATATGCAATTAATGTCTAAACGGGATTACACTATATGTTGCATGTGTGAAACACATTATACATGTTTGAGAAGTAAAAAAACCCAGCATGAAACACACATTATTTGGAGACAGTTAGCGAGGAATGCATACATTGGATTTCAACATAAAGTGGTTTCAAATATTTGAAAATCCAAATTGATGGATACAACCTTATGAATCTGAGATCATGCCATTTGTAAACCATATTTATGTATAAATGGTGTTGTGCTTTTGAAAGTATATATAAAAAAATGATGTATATAGAATGTAATTCCAATTGAAAATGGATCCCGCCCGAAAAAATAGAATACAAACGGGATTCGAATTGAGTTGGCACGGTAAACGTGCACTCTGCAAAATTTGAACGAAGCGGGGAAAGTCGCAGTAACCGCCCGAAACCAAAATCTACGAGATGGAAATCACTACTGCCTATCCCTGCCACGCAAAGCCTATCTGCTAGATTTCTATAGGTTTCGATAGGGGTAGGTTTGTAATTTCACCCAAACGTGACGTAACCGCCTCTCACCCGGATTCATACACGGTGGGTGCCAAAACACAGTGTGTCCTCGACCGAAATCGACTCCCTCCCCGATTCATATTCATACACAGTGGGCGCCAAAAACAAACTCTCGTCGACAAATATTCGGTGTATGCGAGATTACCGTCCTATCCCCAACCGGCTAATGTTGCTGTGATGTAGTAGAAATTTGAAACGGGGGCTAAGTTTGTAAATTTCCTCGCATTTGAGACAAGCGCGCCCTGAATACATGGTTCCCCCTTCCTCTCTACCTCCCTTTTCCCCATTCGTACTCCGTGGGCGCCAAAACACCCTCTCCACCCCACCCTCCTCCGTCCGCCGCCGTCCGCCACCCCATCCACCGCCATCCTCCTCCACCATGCCGGAGCTGACACCCCGACACCGTCGTCCATTACAAGAGATCGACCTCTCTCATCCACGGCTTCGGACCAAGATCCTTGCATCCCGTCCTCTCGCTTCATCCCCGCCGTCGTCCACCTTGCCGGCGCCGCTCCTACGACCGTCTTGTCCACCGCGCCCCGCCGCCACCGTCTACCCTCCTAGATCTGCTTCGACGCCGCCGACAGCCATCGCTACCGCAGCACCGTCAAATTCTTAGCAGATGCGTACACGACGCCGCACCAGAGGCGGTACTCTTTCGTATCTGCTCAACTTATTTATCGTAGCAAGAAAATAGATCGCCACTGCTTTACTCTGATTTCTTGTCTTGGTTGCGAAGTTGCCTTTGTCCGGTTTGCACCTTCAGATCCGCCATGGCACGCTCAACACTATACTCCCAATGCTTATGGTTTTCCCCTTTTATGTTCCACACTAGTTAAATCAAAGTAGACTAAATTTCAAAATTGGGTTAGTCGATTTTTCAGAGCTTGCCGGAGTTCGCCGGTGCGATCGAAGGGGCTCGGATGGTTGTGGGGCCTCGCTGAACAAAGAAAACTTGACGTGGGTGGGGGTTGGGGCGGGGGGTGGGGGTGGCGGAGGAACACATGCGGTGGGGGCCGGTGGTCCGGCCGGTGGTCCGTGCGGTGTTCTGTATGGGAAGAATCAGAGACGAAGAAGAAGAAGGGTTAGGAGACGTAGGATCTTCATCCAACCGCCTGAAATGGTCGAGAGACAGCTGGGAGTTGCATTCTTAATGCGCTCAGGTTCATCATCTGTGGGCACTGCGCAACCAACATTTTATTATCCAAAATCTGCTTGCTCTTCTTTACCATGTTCCTCTTTCGTTCTTATTTAATATGTACTCTCTCCGTTCCTAAATACAAGTCTTTGTATAGATTCCACCATGGACTACATATGGAGCAAAATGAGTGAATCTACACTCTAAAATGTATCTGGATACATCTGTATGTGATCCATAGTGGAAATCTCTACCAAGACTTATATTTTGGAACGGAGGGAGTATGATAGTAGTACAGTATGTTCCTTGTACTGAAGATGAGCAGGGACATTTGCAGTGTACAGGTCTATACGGTCGGTTGTGTTGTACACTTTGAGCCTCTTTGATTCGTAGGATCTTGTAAACATAGGAATAGGATTTGTAGTGGCCTGCCCACTTGAATCCTATAAGAATAGCAAGGAAATGCGGGGAGCTGTGTCGCCTTTGAGAGTTACACTGATATTAACAATACCACACCTTCACTTGAAGAGAGCTGGTATCCGAAGCCTTTCTAGCCGTACCGGCAATACTAGCACATATATTCCAGCAAGTTCCACTTTGCTGATTTTACTCTCACGCTTAAGGTTTTCCCGCTATATCTACACTATGATCTGTGTAGCTGCTTTGTGTCGCACTAGCAGCACTCCACTCTTGAAGCTAAACACTGCAATGACTTACAAAATTGGCACCAAGGCATTGAGTGCCATTCTGGATGCAATGAAACTCATACGCTCCCCACCTGTTGATTCTTGTTCAGAATATGATCCTAATGACTATTCTAACCCCGAGGAGTCAAAGGCAGATGGCCTGTCCTGTTCACCCATCAAGGTGCCTGTTCTAATTTGGCAATGTTTTATTGATTGCGGGTATCTTGCATATGTTGTCTTGCATTTCTTCTACTTTGTTGCACCGCCATCTGCTTAGTTTACTCATCATATATGTCGAGATGCCATGCCCATCCATTATCAATACATATTCCATCTGTCATCATACCATGTTTTTCCACTCAAATGCTGTTCTTGTGCATCAGACATCAAAAAGGAAGAGGGTGATTGCCGAACCTGAAGGAGCACTAGCAAAGTCCTTGAAAAACGTGGTGGTGCCGGAGAAATCAGACAGCACCCCACTTATATTGGCTCTACAACCAGTGACACAAAACGTAGGACCGACTCCAGCAGACTGTACCCATACTTCACTGGCCACACCATTAGCCCCACCACACAGGACCTGCACTCCAGCAAAAGGTATACCGATTTCATTTGCCATAGCACCAGCTGTACCACAGAAAAATCCCACTCCAGCAAAAAGTACAGCAAGTCCACCGGCCGAAGACCTATCCCAACTGCAGAGACGGCCAATTCCTGCAGATTGGAACCCCATTCCATTTATTCCCAGTTTAAAAGACAATGCTTTCAATGTTGTTAGGGACTACGTGCATATATTCCCATCATGGGAAGATTATTGTGAAAACAAACACCATTTTCACATCTTCCTGTCCAACTTACGTGTAAGTGCTATTATTCATGGTTATTATTTTCCTGTTTTCTGCTGATTGAACACATAAATGATTTACATTACATTGTTGTAACTAGGCAAGGGTCAATCTGGATAGTCATGATGAGCAAAGCTTGCTTGTGCTTTTCAAGGAAGCATTGCAGCAGTATCGGTGTTACCTGAGGAAATCGCACTTTGATGGCAAGTCTATAAACGAATTTCCGGTGAAGTCTCATGTGCTAAATTTAGAAGACATTGAATGGAAAAACCTTGTTATGCACTAGTCTCATTCCCAGGATGAGGTACTATCTATGAAATCACATGACAATTTGAACTTCTACTTTTCCGCATGTGCCTTATGGATCTTTTTTGCAGGAAATCTGCTCGAAGAAGAATTCCGGTTTGACAAGAACGAGAGGATATCGCAAATATGTTGCCCGCTGCTTTGCTCTTGTTAGTACCTGTTGTCCTGTATCACTGTACTTGCATACATACCTGGTTCATTATGTGACAGCAGTATGCATGATAGCTTGCTTATCAATTGTTCGCTCCAAATTATCTGATCTGTATGAATGGTTACATTAGTGTAGAATATATCCAATGCTAATGTTTTTTTAACTCTGCATTGTTCTTGTAAGTACATGCTGTCCTTTATCAATGTACTTATAATGACAGGTAGTTGTTCATGTACCATCTCTCTGCAGCTTATTTTCCTTTGCCCTCCATTTTCTACACATCACATCTATATTTACTCTTACCATAAGGTTGGTACTGAAGAAGTTTAGCTGTGCATTGCTCTTGGCTGTACCTTTTGCCTGTATCGCTGCACTTACATTTATAGCTACTTGGTTATGTAGCATCACTCTTCATCTTATCTTAAATATTCTCCATTTTTTCATATATTATCACATCTATATTTACTCTTAACAAAATGTAGAATAAAGGCAATGCTTTTGAAGAAGATTCTGTGGTAAACTTCTTGAATTGCCCCCCATCAGCATGGACAAGGCCTTTATAAAGCATGTCTTCACCAATAATGTAAGTTTGTCCATCTCAAGCCTTCAAACTTTGTTGTATATATTTGGTTAGGCATGACTGCAACAACTGTTTATTTTTGGTGTTCGCATCAAATTGCTTGTTTAAAGTTTATTATGTAGTTCATAAACAAAAGTTTGTCCTTTCTCAATTTAAGTTTTCAGTTGTACAACCAAGTTCCTTCTTCATACCATGTAAATTAAACTATACAGAGCAAGTGATCCTCTTTTGCACTGCATGTATGCTTCTGTTCTTCATCCGTAATCCAGTGGTGTGGTGAACCTACCCACTACAGCACAATGTCATATTCTGCAATGTCTTAACTATGAACAATGTCATATCATTCTACTATTATTTAAACCGTCTCTTTATTTGCCAATCTGAAATGGTATAAATTGACAGCACACTAACCATTGATACTTATGAGTTCTTGATCTGTAATCCAGTGGTGTCGTGAAGCTGCCAACTCCTTCACAATGTCATTTCCTGCCATGTCTTGACCTGAACAATACCATATTGTGTTAATGCAATTTTAAACTGTGTCACTTTATTCGTCAGTAAGAAATGTGATGAATTGTCAGCACTGATACTTTTATGTGCAAAACCTGTCATCTGTCTGCTTGTTTATCTTTCAGAGTGAGGAAGATATAAGTGTTGAACAAGCGCAGTCTCATCATCTTCCTCAGGTGGTTGCGCTGCAGCTCGCCAGCAGGGCTAACCTTTCTTGAACTCTATTGAAGTGCTGTCGGTTTTGTATATTATTTTTGTCGGCGTGTTTATTTGCACTGGTGGCGATCTTTGATGCCCAGTGTATGTAACCTGCTGTCTGCTTGTGCTTTATTATCATAGTGGCGAACTTTGATGCCCAGTGGATGTAATATGCCGTAATTTCTTTATTGTATAGTCTAGGTTTTTTCTTATTCACGATGCTGCAGTTATTTTAGTGTATATATATCCTGTCTTCGCAGTAAACCGGCCAAACCGTAAAATTACGGTACATAATCGGGCCGTCATGCAATCACGATGTAGGTTGGGCCTGAAACGTGCCGAACAGCTCACGGGCCGGCAGCAGCCCGAAATGAACCCCGACCCATGATTGTGTGAATCAAATCACGGGCTTTTAACAGGCCAAAATTGTCTCGGTCCTTGTTTGGCCCAATCAGATATCGGCTGCGAGCAGGCCGAATGCAAACCGGGCCGTAGTTAGGCCCAACTATATGACGGGCTTTTAACAGGCCAAAATTAATTATATAGAGCCGAAATGTTAAACGGGCCCTTAACAGGCCAAAACTAATAACGGGCCGAATTACTAAGTGGGCCTTTAGCAAGTGGGCCCAAAAGCATAGTGTCCAGTTGACGGGCCGAATCTGATATGGGCCATAATTGAGCCCAAAGCCTCTTAAAGGGCCGGACCTGATCTGGGCCGTAATTTGGCCCAGAACATGGTAGGCTTTTAACGGGCCGGATCTCGTATGGGCCATTATTAGGCCTGGAGCGTGGCAGGCCATTAATGGACCGGATCAAATATGGGCCGGCATTTGGCCCAAAACACGGCAGCCAGTTAATGGGTCGGCCTACTAGGGTTCTCAAAATCTTGTGGGCCTACAGTTGGGCCGGCCCGTTAATGTCGGCGAAATCTCGTGGGCCTTTAGCTGGGCCGGCCCATTATGATCCGCAAGAATCTTGTGGGCCTTTACCTGGGCCGGCCCATTATGGCACACAAAAATCTTGTGGGCCTTTACCTGGGCCAGCCCATTATGGCCCGCAAAATCTTGTGGGCCTTTAGCTGGGCCAGCCCATTATGGTCCACAAAATCTCGTGGGCCTGTAGCTGGGCAGGCCCATTATGGTCCGCAAAATCTTATGGGCCCTCAGTTGGGTCGGCCCATTTAAACTTGATGGGCCGGTCCACGTGTCAACATATCATAGGCGCGTCTTCCCCATTGGATGAGTGACACCTGTGCCAACGCGGACCTGACACGTGTCTCCTCCAGCCAATGATGATTTTACACGTGGAAAATCCCCATTGGTCGGGGCTGTTAACGGGTTATCAGATCCAAAACCCGACCCGATAGCTTAACGATGTTCCGTTACGGTGGATGCCACGTGTCGGTCACCCTTGACGAAAGCACTTCTGTGACGTGCGATTTATCGTCATGGAAGTGGACACTTCCGTGATGATAATTTTGGTAATGTCATGGAACACTTCTACGACAGCACAGGTATGACTATCTTGATTCTGTCATAAATTTGTCATGGATGTACATGCATGACAAAAAACACGACCTATTGTGACAAACATGTATCATCACGGAAGTGTATTTTTTTGTAGTGCAGGGTCGCCAATCGCATCATGACCGACAACGGCTCGCAGTTCACTAGCAATCTCTTCAAGACATATTGTGCTAACCTTGGAACGCAGATCTGCTACGCTTCGGTGGCACACCCCAGGAGCAATGGTCAAGCCGAACACACCAACGCGGAGGTCCTGAGAGGCCTCAAGACCAGGACCTTCAAGAAGAAGCTCGAGGCCTGCAACAGGGGCTGGCACGACGAGCTCCAGTCTGTGCTGTGGTCCATCCGCACCACCGCCACCAAGCCAACGGGTGAAACCCCGTTCTTCCTCGTCTACGGAGCAGAAGCGGTTCTCCCTCTCGAGGTCAAGCATTGCTTCGCGCGGGTCCTAGCGTTTGATGAGACGCAGGAGGATGCCATGCGGGGGATGGAACTTGTGCTGGGAGAGGAACGCCACCGCGAAGCCACGCTCCAAGCAACAAGATACCAGCAGGCGCTGCGGTGGTATCACTGCCGCAACATCGGCTCCAGGACGCTCGAGGTGGTTGACCTCGTCCTAAGGCGGGTGCTCTCCAGGGAAGGGCTACATAAGCTTTCACCCATGTGGGAGGGCCCATTTAGAGTCGCCCACGTCTCCAGGCCTGGCGCCGCGCGCCTGGAGACGCAGGACGGGGTCCCCATCCAGAACGCCTGGAACATCCAGCACCTCCGGAATTTCTACCCATGAAGCAAGGCCCGGTGTCTGTGAAGGTCTCTGCTCGTGACACTCTCACGTAATAATGAGTGGGGCTGTACACGCCCCGGAGTCTCAGGAGTGCCGCCCTCGGGCCTCGGGGGCTACCTCCCACGTCCTAGTGGCAGCACTTAGCTCCGCGCTGGTGAGAAGACTAGACTAGGTGCCGGACGCGGCTTTTCATTTGCTTTCCGCAGTTGGCTTGCCCCTCTTTAATGAAAATTTGCTTTCTGGTGTTCCTTGCCAGCTTGGTTCCATCTCCTTTTGCCTCCTTTTCTGCCCTCGGTTCCTCGTTTTGATCCGTACTCTCCCTCGCATGCCTCGCGAGGGGGCTGGACAGGTGCCCTCGTGAGCGTTTTTTCCTGTTCTTCGCGAGGCACCCACGCTCGAGCTCGCAAGCTGGCGCACCTCTCTCAATCTGTGCCCCTCGGGTACCGCAATGCGAAGCGCTGGGTCATGGCCGGCTACGCCTGCGACCAGGGCTTGGAAGAATAAGAGTTTCCTAATGATTTTTTGCAGTTCCTAGATGCCTCCCAAGCCAAAGAGGCCTCGCCAGGTACTGGGAAATGCGCGCCTCGCGAGGCGGAAACTACTTTGAGTGCGTCAAGCTAAGTTATTCCTACGCGCCTACATAAAACGTCGATGCTGCAACATGACATAGGAACGATAAACATAGCATAGCAACTTGGAAATCATGGTTCGTTGCACGCCCCTGCGGGGCCCATACTTGTCTCTCTCTCAATTCAGGAAGAAAAGGAAGAACGAAACAAAAGTGGTGCGCGCTCCCGCAGCAGTTCGCGAGGATGGGCCCATGGCGCTCTGCTGGGCTCAGCCAGACCCCTCCTCGCACTTCACTAGGGCACGGCGACAAGAGGACCCACTGCCACCCTCGAAGCGGGCGCGGCGGCTAGTCGTAGCCACCGCTCCTGGAGCTGTCGCCGGAAGAAGAGTCGCCGTAGCTGGACAAACCATGGCCGGCGCCGAGAACAAGCCCACCTTCACCCTCGTTGTGGCCGTCGCCGAGGCTGAGCACCTCACCGCCGTCATTGTCCTCAGGGCAGCACCCGATGTGGTGACCATCTTCCCCGAACACCCTCACATAGAGGGTCGTGTTGCCATCGTACTTGAAGTGGAGGGTGCATGGCCGGCCCAGTCCGCGCGCGCGGGCAAACGTCTGCCAGCCGCGGCAGCATGGGGAAGCGGAGACTCGTCAAGTCGGGCAGTTGTCGAGGCAGCGTGGGGAAGCGGAGACGCCCATGTCCCATCAATCGCCACGCGTCAACCAAGGCCGCAAGTTGTTGGGGCTCGCGGCGCTCCGCACTTGCCCTTTGGCTTCGCCTCAAAGCCAAGTCCGAGCGCGCCTTGGGCCCGGGGGCTACTGTCGGTGTCCTGGGAACGGGGGTCCCCAGACTTGCCTGCCTGCAGCCCACGGCGTGGCTCCACCAGCGGCCCTATACGGCCCATCTTCACCAGCAAACACTCAAGACCCTCGCGAGGGGCCAAGCCTCGCGAGGCGGACGACGCAAGACCTCCTCGGGGGCGGCCTCACCAGGCTGGCTCGCAAGGGGCGGAGAGATCAAGGCAAGGGGCACCTCGCGAGGTTGCTGTGACGCAAGCCATGACGACCGGGGCCAGGCGGGTGCCAGCGCGCAGTGTCCTCGTTTCCTCTTTGGTGCTAAAGAGGCAGGCACAGGTGAGGAGTCCCGAGGCATCAAGCAAAGATTTCCATATCAGTGCAACGAGACGAAGACCAGTAGGACGGCAGGACGGAGGTCACCGTGGAGCCCAAGACGGCGTCACCACGAGAGCCTTTGGCAGGCGAAGACCACCTTTAGTCAGGGTAACTTGTACTAGTTGTCTCCCTTCAAATTTGGCCGTTGTGGGATCCCTTCCCGCCTAAACATTTGGGAAGAGGACCAGGGCCTCTATAAATAGGACTAGCCACCACCTTAGCAAAGGACGGATCATTCAGATCATCCCCAACCACACAAACTCACCAAGCACAAGAGCACCTCTCCTCAGGAGGCTGTTCTTCCCTTGTAACTATTCATCCTCAGCCCAAGAGGCAATCCACCGCACCACACTGGAGTAGGGTATTACACCACATCGGTGGCCCGAACCAGTATAAATCTTGTGTCCCTTTGTCCTACGAGTTCGACGCGCTGAAGCTTTGGGATCACGGTGAGGGCGCGAGCTAGAGGGGGAGAGATCTTCGTGCGCACCCCAGTGTTCGAACCTCAAGGCTTTTGCCGGAACCCGAAATCCGACAATGGCACTCTTGCACTATTACTATTTTCATATCGTTCGGCCCTGCAAGTGAAAGGCAATAATGATGATATTTGATGAACTGGCAGTGGCAGAGAGAAACGGGTATGAACTCGACTTGTTCTGTTTTTGTAAATATGTTTAACCTAGTATCCATGATTCAGCCCATGATGATTAAACATGTTTGCAATGATAATTAGAGATTATAGTTTCTCATGCCATGCATAAGTAGCTAGGAGTGGATAATGATTTATCTTGGATGTCAACATTGCGTTAAAATGATTGTGATGTGGTATGATGATATGGTATCCTCCTCTGAATGTTCGAGTGGCTTGACTTGGCACATGTTCATGCATGTAGTTGAATCAAAACCAACATAGCCTCTATGATATTTATGTTCATGGTGTTCATATCGTACTTATGCTAGTGTCCAATGTTACTTATGCATAATGCATGTTCATGACCGTTGTTGCTCTCTAGCTGGCCGCTTCCCAACTATTTGCTAGCCTTCACCTGTACTAAGTGGGAATTCTGCTTGTGCATTGATAACCCACAAGTATAGGGGATCACAACAGTTTTCGAGGGTAGAGACACTACTAGGAAAAAGCCTATACAAAGAATCTTACCAGCAGCACGCTTTAAAATAAGGCGCTGCTGCTACGTAGCAGTAACGCGCGCAAACAAAACTCGCTGCTGAAATAAATATAGCAGTAGCGCGCCCGCTCAAAAGACGCGCTACTGCTATAATTCCCACGACGCCGCCGCGAGGCTAGTCCTAGCAACAACACGTTATCACGAAGAGCGCTACTACTACGGATCATAGCAACAACGCATTTCACCAATAAGCGCTACTGCTAAGTTTACTACAAAAATTTAGTCCCACCTCGCTCCGTGAAGAGAGTTTCTACCACCTTAAATATGTTACTTCTCAAACTTTGACAAGCACTTGGTCTTCATTCAACTCTATGTGTAGAATTTGTGGCCGCAATATGAGTCTTCACCGGTTCCTAAACCGGTGAGGACTCATATTGACAAATCAGATTGTACACAAAAAGATCGTTGATGATCAATGTATTTTTGATGTCTATTTTTACATGCTGACACATAGAAGTAGCACGTTCTTTGTAAAAGGCGCTACTGCTAGGTAGTTTAGCAGTAGCACCTTTCTCTATAGCGCGCTACTGCTAAGCCATTCCATCTCCCACCCCCACTCTCCTCGATCCGATCCACTCACACTCACACACTCACTGGATCTCCCCCTCAACCCCCCGCGCCGGTCCTCCCCCGTCGCCCCTCCTCCCTCTGCGCCGCCGTCACCTCCTCCTCCTCGCTGGACTCGGTACCGGCCTCCTCCTCCGTCCTCCCTCCACTCGCCGCTGGCCGGCCCCTCCTTGCTCCGCCTTCCTCCTCTGTCCTCCCTCCACTCGCCGCCGGCCGGCCCCTCCTCGCTCCGCCTTCCTCCTCCGTCCTACTCTCTTCTCCCTCCTTGAGTCGCCCCTCCTTCTCCCTCCTCCCTGCTACATTTTGATTTAGTAGGCTAGTTCATATGCAACATTTTGATTTAGTTGATTTAGTAGGCTAGTTGATTTAGTTGATTTAGAACATTTTGATTTAGTTGATTTAGTAGGCTAGTTGATTTAGTTGATTTAGTATGCACCATTTTATTGTTATTTTTTCTGTACATGGATAGGTAGATGCTTTTGTTTTTTTGTAATAAGTTATTTTTTGGCAAAATGTAGGTGCCAATTTAGTTAAATTTGCCACTTGTTTTTTTAATCAATTATCTTAGGCAATAGGGGCCAAATTAGAATGAAATGTCTTGGTAGGTGGTACCCTGATTTGGTAGATATTTGTGAAAAGTTTTTCGGCACTAGGTGCCACCGAAATGCTTTGGTAGGTGGTACCTTGTCATCTAATATGTTACTAGATCTTAGGATTATAATTGTCCATCAGATTGCTTCTCGCGGAAGAACCAAAAATATCACATGCTACTGTTTTTCTTTCCTGTGAAGTGGATCATTAATCCTTTGCTCATATTGCTTTACGAAAATGGCGCCACCACCACCACCACTATGTCGACTGTGCAAGTCAAGGTGCGCCAGCAGCCTTGCAACTGGCAAGCTGTTCCACATCTACTTCCAGCCGAGTTTTTGTCATGCGGCAGTAAGAAATTAGATGAAATGTAACAACTATTTTATTTTTAGTGTTGGCATTACTGCATTGTGTCATTTTGCTTTTTTTTACACAGATCGTCCCATGCAATGTGAGGTTGAAATTCAACAAGCCGACAGGAGACACTATGACATTTGAGGCTCATGGGGGGCCGTACACTATGGAGGTCGAGAAAGGACGCAATATGTCGCAGATTGGAGGAGATGGATGGGCCCGTTTCCTCGCCCGCATGCGTCTTACTGGTGGTGAGTTGATCAGCTTCTCCTTCAGAGCAGAAAGACCCAAGCTGGCTGTCATTTATCTCAACCTGGTGGAAGATGATGAAGATGACAAAGATGATGAAGATGACGAAGATGATGAAGATAATGAGGACCCACTCGATGAAGATGACGAGAACCCACTTCATGAAGCCATCGTAGCTCAAAGAATGAGGTTGAGCGAGGAGGAGGTGTGCAACCTATGGGACATAATTCCGCCACGTGATGACTTTGTCGGGGTGCCATTCGTGACCCGCCTGACAAGTACCATGGTCGATCGGCATGAAATGGTATGTCATACTGACTGTAGTAATTTGATGATATATATATGCTTTATTGTTATACTTACAAATGCAAATTATCCGATGATATGCTTAGTGAATCCGATGATATGCTTAGTGTAGAGTCCAATGATATGCTTTGTGGAATCTAGTCAATGATATGCTTTAGTGTAGAGTCTGATCACATGCTTATTAGTAGAATGCATGATTAATTAGTACAAATGCGTAGTACTGTGTCTTTTGATAGTGTAGAAATCTAGACTTAATAGAAATATATTTGCAAGAGTATGTGCGAGGCTATTTATTAATTGATATGTTTTTCTTATTCAGAAATTGCCAAAGAACCTATCTGTGAGTTGTGGTATCGAGCCTGATGAAGAAGGCTCAGCTGGACTACGCCTTACCGCAAGGGGCTCCATCACCACCTGTACTTACCGCATGGACACAGACGGTCGCACACACTTAAACTCGGTTGGGTGGAAGAGATTCCTCGTTGGCAAGAATCTTCGTGTTGGACAGGCCATCCTAATTACTATCAGGAACACCCACCGCCCAGCCTTGAGGATGATGATCGTCGTCGATATCATCTAGAACTACATATGTGTGTGTGGCTATATCATCTAGAACTACATATGATGATTGTCGTCGATATCATGTAGAACTACATATGATGATCGTCGTCGATATCATCTAGAACTACATATGATGATCGTCGTCGATATCACCTAGTACTGCTTGAGGATGCATGTTGAGTATATATGAAATCTTTATCTAGTACTCCCTCCATTCCAAATTACTCGTTGTGGTTTTAGTTCAAATTTGAACTAAAACCACGACGAGTAATATGGAACAGAGGGAGTACTACCTAGTACCTATAACGCTTTATGAAATTGATATCTAGTAGTACCTAGTATCTGGAAATTGCAGTTTATTGAAGCTGAAATGGGGTGGAAATGATGAAAGATGTAGCAGTAGCGCGGGGCTAGGAAATCGCTACAGCTAATTAATAGTAGCGCGTTCCGGAAAAGCGTTGCTGATATAGTCAATAGTAGTAGCGCGGGTACAGACCGCGCTACTACTAACAGTTAGCTATAGCGCCTTATTGGTAGCGCGGTTGCCCGCGCTGCGGATAGCCTCAAAACCCGCGCTACTACTAGGGTTTTCCCTAGTAGTGAGTATTCAACCCAAATTTATAGATTCGACACAAGGGGAGCCAAAGAATATTTGAAGGTATTAGCAGCGGAGTTGTCAATTCAACCACACCTAGAGATTAATTATCTGCAGCAAGTAATCAGTAGCAAAGTAATATGATAGTTTTGATAATAGTAGCAGCAGTAACGATAACAGTAACAGTGATAGCAGTAATTTTGTAGCAAGTGTAACAGTGATGATAGCAGTAGTAACTTAGCGGAAACAATGTAAGATAAATTCGTAGGCATTGGATCAGTGACTTGTTGGATGATATTCATCATGAGACAGTTATAACCTAGGGCGATACAACACTAGCTCCAGTTCGTCAATGTAATGTAGGCATGTATTCCATAAATAGTCATATGTGCTTATGGAAAGAACTTGCATGACATCTTTTGTCCTACCCTCCTGTGGCAGCGGGGTCCATATTGGAAACTAAGGGATATTAAGGCCTCCTTTTAATAGAGAACCAGAACAAAGCATTAACACATAGTGAATACATGAACTCCTCAAACTACGGTCATCACCGGAAGAAGTCCCGGTTTCTGTCACTCCGGGGTTACCGGATCATAACACGTAGTAGGTGACTATAACTTGCAAGATCGGATCTAGAACATGCATATAATTATGATGACATAAAAGGTTCAGATCTGAGTTCATCGCACCCGGGCCCAAGGTGACAAGCATTAAGCATGGCAAAGTCATAGCAACATCAATCTTAAAACATAGTGGATACTAGGGATCAAGCCCTAACAAAACAAAATCGATTACATGATGAATCTCATCCAACTCCTCACCGACCAGCGAGCCTACGAAGAAATTACTCACTCCCGGTGGGGAGTGAGGGAGTCCTAGATTAAGGGGTCCCCGGGCGTCTGGCCTATGTGACATGGGCCGGACTGATGGGCCGTGAAGATTCAAGACAGAAGACTCTCTCCCGTGTCCGCATAGGACTCTCCTTTGCGTGGATGGCAAGCTTGGCATTCGGATATGAAGATCCCTTTCTCTGTAACCGACTTTGTCTAAACCTAGCCCCCTCCGGTTTCTATATAAACCGTAGGGTTTAGTCCGTAGAGGCAATCATAATCATACAGGCTAGACTTCTAGGGTTTAGCCATTACGATCTCGTGGTAGATCTACTATTGTAATCCTCATATTCATCAATATCAATCAAGCAGGAAGTAGGGTATTACCTCCATCAAGAGGGCCCGAACCTAGGTAAACATCATATCCCCTGTCTCCTGTTACCATCGACCTTAGACACACAGTTCGGGAACCCCTACCTGAGATCCGCCGGTTTTGACACCGACATTGGTGCTTTCATTGAGAGTTCCGTTGTGTCGTCTCCAGGATGTTCAATGGCTCCATCAATCATCTACAACAATGCTGCCCTGGGGGAAGCTTTTCTCCCCGGCCAGATCTTTGTGTTCGGCGGCTTTGCACTGCGGGCCAACTCGTTTTGCCATCTAGAGCAGATCGACAACTATGCCCTAGGTCACCAGATTAGTTTTGGAAACCTGGACTATGTCGCTGATATCCGAGGAGACGTGATCTTCCAAGAGTTCACGCCTCCAACCTCCGCTCTGGCCCTAGAGCCGGAGCGTGTCACCCTGTCCGAAGACGGGATTTCTGATCCTGCCGGATTATCTGCGGCCACTAAACCCAGTACGGGAGAGCCGGAGGAAGCAGTGTTGCTGTCACCCATCATGAAGCCGGACCCCTCCCCGGACACCGGCTCCGAACCCTCGGATTCAGCATCGTGTGAGTTCGGCCAAGGAGTACCCTCCCTGCCGTACTCCACGAACTTTGTTCTTCGTGGCCAAACCTCGCCTTTAAGTGAGGCTCTGGACTTGATGCGATGCCTCGTCATTACAGAGGAGCAATGTCCGAACTACGCCCAGCCCGGACTAGGGGCCAAGAGCGGGGAATTTTACGTCCCACCCACCACCCACTTTATAGCCACTGTCGAGGACTTAGCTGACATGCTCGACTATGGCTCCAAAGACATCGACGGTATGGACAACGATGCCGGAGAGGAGCAGGCCAAAAATCCACCGTTCACCGGACGTTGGACGGCCACCTCTTCGTATGACGTATACATGGTGGATACACCCAAAGCGGGTAACAGCGATGACAAAGAAGATCCAGTCGAGGATACACCTCCTGAGATACAGCCAAAGCGCCGACGTCAGCGGCGCCGCTCTAAATCACGCCGTGGAAAAGATAGCGATACCGACACAGGAGAAAACAATGCTCCGGACGATGCCGAAGACAAAGAAGACCCCGTCGAGCCAACTTTTGAACAGGACGAACGGGAAGATGGGCAAGTCAGCCCTGATGAACATGCCATAAACAAAGACTCGGATGATAGTAATTATCTTCCGCTCTCCGAGGATGAAGTGAGCCTCGGCAACAAGGATTTTATCGTGCTTGAGGAACCTCTCGAGCAGGAGCGCTTTAAGCGTCGGCTAACCGCCACTGCAAGGAGCCTGAAAAAGAAGCAGCATTAGCTTCAAGCTGATCAAGATCTACTCAATGACAGATGGACTAACGTCCTGGCAGCCGAGGAATACGGCCTCGAGCGCCCAACCAAAAGTTACCCGAAGTGTAAACTTCTACCTCAATTCGACGACGAGGCACTGGACCCTGTACCGTCATCGCGTAACGCAGCTGACTGACCACCACGTGGTCAGGATAAAGCGGCAACTCATACCGCCTCGCCGTAAGGGTAGAGACACAACAGCTCGGGGATATACATATGACCTGCGGCAGGACCTGGACAATAGAGCAGGTGAGACCAGATCGATCTACGGATCGCGGGGGCGCGCCCTGACGCGCGACGACGGCTATCCAGCCGGACGCGATAAGCATAATCACGCCCGGGCCGAAAACCGCAGATGGACTCCATCCGAGCTATGTCGCGACTTGGCCCGATATAGAGGCGCCGCACACCCCCTCTGCTTCATCGATGAAGTAATGGAGCACGAATTCCCAGAAGGGTTTAAACCCGTGAATATCGAATCATATGATGGGACAACAGACCCCGCAGTGTGGATTGAGGATTTTATTCTCCATATTCATATGGCCCGCAGTGATGATCTTCATGCCATCAAATATCTCCCACTAAAACTCAAGGGACCAGCTCGGCACTGGTTGAACAGCCTGCCTGAAAACACCATTTGCAGTTGGGAGGACCTGGAAGACTCCTTCCGCGACAACTTCCAAGGTACATACGTCCGACCTCCGGATGCAGATGACTTAAGTCACATAGTCCAACAGCCCGGAGAGTCAGCCAGGAAATTCTGGACTAGGTTCTTAACTAAAAAGAACCAGATCGTCGACTGTCCGGATGCCGAAGCCCTAGCGGCCTTTAAGCATAGCATGTGTAACGAATGGCTCGCCCGACACCTCGGCCGAGAAAAGCCGAAGTCCATGGCAGCCCTCACGGCACTCATGACCCGCTTTTGCGTGGGCAAAGATAGCTGGCTAGCCCATAGCAATAATAATGCAAGTGAACCTGGCACCTCTGAAGCCAAGAATAGCAACGGCAAGCCCCGACGCAACAGGCATAAGCGTCGAAACAATGGTGACAATACAGATGACACGGCGATCAACGCCGGATTCAGTGGCTCCAAGTCCGGTCAGCGGAAGAAGCCATATGAAAGGAACAATCCAGGCTCTTCCAGCTTGGACCACATACTCGATCGTCCATGTCAGATCCACGGCACCCCTGATAAGCCAGCCAATCACACTCACCGGAGTTGTTGGGTCTTTAAACAGGCCGACAAGTTAAATGACGAGGACAAGGAGAAGGGGTCGCAAAGTGAGAACGACGAAGGGCCCCGTCCGCCGAACACAGGGGACATAAGAAGCCCCCCCAGGTTAAAACGGTGAACATGATATACACTACCAATATGCCAAAGAGGGAGCACAAACGCGTGCTCAGGGACGTCTATGCGATAGAGCCAGTCGCCCCAAAATTCAACCCATGGTCATCCTGTCCGATCACCTTCGATCGCAGGGATCATCCGACCAGTATCCGTCATGGCGGTTTAGCCGCACAAGTCCTCGACCCAATCATTGATGGATTCCACCTCACGCGAGTCCTCATGGATGGGGGAAGCAGCCTTAACCTACTCTATCAGGATACAATGCGCAAAATGGGCATCGATCCATCAAGGATCGAGCCCACAAAAACTACCTTTAAAGGAGTTATACCAGGTGTAGAGGTCTGCTGCACGGGCTCAATCACATTGGAGGTCGTCTTTGGATCTCCGGACAACTTCCGAAGCGAAGACTTGATCTTCGATATCGTCCCCTTCCGCAGTGGCTATCACGCACTGCTCGGACGAACCGCATTTGCTTGATTCAATGCGGTGCCACACTATGCTTATCTCAAACTTAAGATGCCCGGACCACGTGGTGTCATAACAGTCAATGGAAACACGGAGCGCTCCCTCCGTACTGAGGAGCACACCGCAGCTCTGGCAGCAGAAGTATAGAGCGGCCTTATCAAGCAGAACCTTAATTCGGCGGCCAAGCTTCCGGACACTGTCAAACGAGTCTGGGCTACTCTGCAGCAGGATAGTCCAGCTCGTCAAGAGCTCGATTAGCAATTTGGCCTCCGACTCAGTCCCGACCACATGGTGGCGTACATACCGCGCGTACATAACTACACACTCAAAATACCATGGGCACAGACGGAGACGTAACTTTATTGTGGTCCATCATACGGTTCCCACACATACTTTTCCTCTTCCTTTTTACCATTTTTGGTCTATTTTTACAAGCCCTTCCTGACGGCCTGATCATCGGTCCTTTCGAAGGACAGATATACCAAGGTGGCAAGTAGTACAGACGTGTGGGGGAATCTCTAGATGTTCTTCTTGACGATCATTCTACCTGTTTTCGGGACCCGCACGCAGCTCCCTCTTGGTTTTGGCATGTTAAATAGCCAGGTTGCTTATTGCACTATTTGTACAAATACGCTTTGACGTATTAATCAAACTATAATGGAAACAGTTTGCGGCCCAACTTACGTGGCACTAGCATAATACTTGATTTTATTTTGCTATTCTAATCGATTGCACCCGTACACTTTGGTACGCTTTAATTCGCCGGGGGCTTCATTATGCTCCATACTACGGCAACAAAGTCTGAACACTTTTTATAGTACAGTTCGGCACCCCGAATTTTAGCATTATATGCATCGTCTCCGAATCATGTCTTTGGTCAATAGTTGGGTTGCCCGGCTCGGGTGTTTACTACCTTACGTTCCGCTATATCGGCTAGGGTAGTAAAGGGAGAACTACTGCGATTGTGTCCTGGTTTATCCGGATGAGCACCTCAGTAGAGAAAGCCGAAAACTGACTGTCATGATGCGGCGAGAGCTGGTCAGCTATTCAGAGGTTACAAATATTTTGCGATTTTTTCCGCATTATGCGATGAATCGGTCTTCATCCGATCAGGTGTTTACAGCACCCTAGTCCAGATTAAATGCTAACTAGGGGCTGCGCCTACATTTTTATTGTCAAACTCCTATGGCTAAGTGAGGGTGATAAAGCCACATAGTCCGATTGCCTGGTTCGTTGCACTAAACACCTCCTTCAAGGGCCAAATTCTTGGATCTAGAGTGCTTAGATTCCATCCCGAACACCCTCGTACTACCTACGTGGGGGCTGAAGCCGGCGACTGGCCAACTCTCAAATTTAATAAAAACGGCCGCACAGGAGGTAAAATTTTAAATAATAAACAAGCATTATATTACATAACGACTTTGTTTCATCATACAAGACAAGATAACATGAATGTATTCATTCGAAGATAATGTCTTTTGAACACTGGCCCTCTACAATGCGGGATCCCTTGAGGACATGATCAAAATACCACTCCGGCGTGCGGTGCTCCTTGCCAGCGGGCGGTCCCTTGGTTGCGAGCTTGACGGCGTCCATCTTCGCCCACTGTATCTTGACACGGGCGAAGGCCATCCGCGCACCTTCGATGCAGACCGACCGCTTGATGGCATCAAGCCGAGGGCAAGCATTGACCAGCAGCTTCACGAGCCCGAAGTAGCTGCTAGGTATGGCTTCGACAGGCCACAAACGGATTATCAAATCCTTCATGGCCAGTTCGGCCACCCTATGCAGTTCGGTCAGCTGTTTCAGCTGATCACTAAAGGGCACCGGATGCTCTGGTGCAAGGTATTGCGACCAGAACAGCTTCTTTGTTGAGCTCCCCTCTTCGGCTCGGAAGAATTCCGAAGCGTCAGAAACACTGCGCGGCAGATCCGCAAACGCCCCTGGATAACTCCAAATCCGGGTCAGTAAGTAGTACCTTTTCTTCCCATACTTGCTCTGCATAATAAAAGCCTGACCCACCGCGATTTTCCTGGCCTCTTGGATTTCCTGGAGGGTGCCCTAGGCTTCGACCCGGGCATCTTGTGTGCTTTGGCGGGCCTTGGTGAGTTCGGACTCTTGATCCGCAATATTGCGCTCCAAGGACTCGCATTTCTTCACGGCGTCCTGGAGCTCCTACTGGACCTCACCGACCCTGGCCTCATGCTTTTCGCGAGCGGCTTGTTACTTTGCCGCTTTCTCCTGCGCCTCGGCCAGCGCCTTCTTGAGGGTCTCCACCTCAGACGCCACTCCTACAAAATATCACGACACTATGGTCAACATAAATTATTCATCCTTCTTGGATCTCCAAAAGGCCATTACATACTTTGGTGGCCCTCCAGCTGCTTTTTCACACGGCCGAGCTCTTCCTCGGTCCGCTCCAGACTTTGCTTTAGTCCGGAAACCTCAGCAGTATGAGAGATCGCAGCCTGCAATGACGCCTGCTTATTCACATAAGACATATCTGGTTAGTCTCCTGCGAAAATTACTTGATCCTCTGTCCAGCTTTTCTTTCCGAACACCGGACAGAGTCTCAGGGGCTACTGTATATACTATGAAATTCTTTTTGCATAAATTGCGTTTCATACCTTAAAGCCTGTTAGAAGCTTGTGCAGGCTTTGGCCAGTCCGCTCTTCGCGGACTGAATCTCTCAATCACCGTACCCATGAGGGTACAGTGTTCCTCAATGATGGAAGCACTTCGCAGCGCTTCTAGTAGAGTATCCGGTGCCTCTGGATGGACAGAGGTCACCGGTGGAATCGGTGCACCTCCTTCTTTCGAAGGAGGATGATTGCCTGATTCCGGAGCCGTATAGGTCTCCGGAATTGTATTTGGCTGGGGGCCGAATTGGATATGGCCCCCATCGCCCGTCTCCATGGGTATTTGCTCCCCCATGTGTCCGGCGGTCGAGGTTTCACCATCCGGTGCCGCCCTGATGGCCTCCTGCGTCTCTCCCTGGCCTGGGATCCTTCGGGACAACACCTCGGTGTCATCCATGGCCTTGGGAGAAGAGGCCGCCGGAAGGGACCCGCTGTCCATCACCTTCGGATCTAGTGAACTCCCGAAGATGAGGATCGCTGGAGGTCGGAGCGAGCCGGACTGCAGCGCATGATTCAACATGTTAAAACCAGGGAGTAAAGGAGCTGGATATATGTGCACGTCTTTGAGTACTTATGATTCGGCCAGGGGCTTATCCCTGGGGCGCCACTCGGAGCTGCTGTCGATGTCCCACGTGGAGTTATCCGCGAGGGAGATCTTCCCCTTCTTGGACGGCTCTGCCTCCAGATGTGTGGAGGCCGCCCTTTTCTTCCTTCCCCCTCAGGGGGAGAGTTGCTTTCCTCCTCCTCCTCGTCGTCCTCGGTGGCGGAGGAGTGAGTCTCAGCGTCTTCGAACATCATGTCTGAAGCGCCCTTGCGGCGGAGGCCACTTCTGGTCTCCTTGGCCTTTTTCTTGGCCTTCTTCTCCGACGCCTGGTTGGGCGCCGGAACCAGCATCTTCGTCATAAGCGGGATGGCTGGTTCCTCGGGCAGCGGAGCCGGACACTGAATCCGCTCGGCCTTCTTTGTCCAGCCCTGAAAAAACAAATAGGGAAGCTTAGACATCTTCCTTGAGTAAGCAAGTAAATGATACACCTTGAAATACGAAAGACTTACCGGACTGGCGGGATGGGCCAGGTTGTGCCCACGGTCCTCGGTCGTCTTCGGCCACATCTCGTTGGCCTTAAAGAGCACCTTCCAGATGTCTTTGTGCGTAGTTCCGAAGAACTGTTACAAGGTCTGGTGCTCGGCCGGATCGAACTCCCACAGATGGCAAGTCCGGCTTTGGCATGGAAGGATCTGGTGAACTAGCATCACCTGGATCACATTGACGAGCTTGATGTTCTTGTCGACCATGCTCCTAATGCGCGTCTGAAGCGCTGTCAGCTCGTCCGACGAAGACCAGTTCATGCCCTTCTCTAGCTAGGAGGTGAGCCGCATCGGGGCTCCGGACTGGAATTCAGGAGCCGCGGCCCAGGTGGCGTCGCGAGGCTCAGTGACATAGAACCACTACTGTTGCCACCCTTTGACGGTCTCCACGAAGGTACCTTTGGGCCATGTGACGTTGGGCATCTTGCTCACCATGGCGCCTCCGCACTCTGCGTGTTGGCCACCCACCACCTTCGGCTTCACATTGAAGATCTTTAGCCACAATCCAAAGTGGGGTGGGATGCGGAGGAAGGCCTTGCACACGACAATGAATGCCGAGATGTTGAGGAAGGAGTTGGGGGCCAGATCATGGAAATCCACCCCGTAGTAGAACATGAATCCGCGGACGAATCGGTGGAGAGGGAATCCCAGTCCGCGGATGAAGTGGGGGATGAATACCACCCTCTCGTGGGGCTCCGGGGTGGGGATGATTTGCCCCTTTGCCGGATGCCGATGGGCGATCTCCTGGGCTAAGTACCCAGCCTCCCGGAGCTTGGTGATGTCCTTCTCCTTGATGGAGGAGACCATCCACTTCCCTGCGCTCCAGATCCGGACATGGTCGGAGTGCTTTTTTGAGGTGGAAAGGATGGAAGCTTGGGCGCTGGAGCTCGAGAATTGATGGGCAGAGAGAGAGAAGGCGTGGATGAAAGGGGTGAATCCTTATCTCCTTATAAAGGCAGCGAATATCAAGCGCCTCCCCACTCGCCTTAAAACTCGCCTATTCCCCAAGGGCCGTGTAGACAGCACGGTTGGATTACCCATGCCCGTATTGATGAGAATCCCGCAATAAGGGGACACGATCTCTGCTTTGACAAGACGTGCCAATAAAACCGCATCTCGAAATATGGAGCGGGAGGCTGAAAAATGGTTCAAAATAATGACCGGGCAGGGACATGATTGGACTCGTGAAATATTATACTCTCTGTGGTTGTGTGTGATACTTGTTTTGCAGAGCCAGACACATTTTCTGTGTTCGAAGGTTGCTTTGGAGTATTCGGAGGAGGAACCCGCCTTGCAATGCAGAAGACAATCTGCACGCCAGACACCTCATCATTGAAGCCTGGTTCAGGGGCTACTGAGGGAGCCCTGGATTAAGGGGTCCCCGAGCATCTGGCCTATGTGATGTGGGCCGGACTGATGGGCCGTGAAGATACAAGACAGAAGACTCTCTCCCGTGTCCGGATAGGACTCTCCTTTGCGTGGATGGCAAGCTTGGCGTTCGGATATGAAGATTCCTTTCTCTATAACCGACTTTGTATAAACCTAGTCCCCTCCGGTGTCTATATAAACCGGAGGGTTTAGTCCGTAGAGGCAATCATAATCATACAGGCTAGACTTCTAGGGTTTATCCATTACGATCTCGTGGTAAATCAACTCTTGCAATCCTCATATTCATCAAGATCAATCAAGCAGGAAGTAGGGTATTACCTCCATCTAGAGGGCCCGACCTGGGTAAACATCGTGTCCCCTGTCTCCTGTTACCATCGAGCTTAGATGCACAGTTCGGGACCCCCTACCCGAGATCCGCCGGTTTTGACACCGATAGGGAGCATCATGGAATTGGCGATGGAGAAGGGTTGGTGATGACGAAGAATGAAGATCCCCCTCTCCGAAGCCCCAAACGACTCCAGATCTGACCTCCTGATGAAGAACAGAAGGTGACGGCGGCTCCGTCTCATGGATCGCAATAATTCTTTCTCCCTCATTTTCTGGAAAAATAGAATTTTAAAGAGTCGGTTTCAGGGTCTACGGGGCCACCAGGTGGGGACAACCCACCTGGGCATGCCAGGAGAGGGGGGCGCGCCCTGGTGGGTTGTGCCCACCCAGGTGCGCCTCTCCTGTAGGTCTTGGCTCCAGAAATTCCTATTTATCAAATAAAAATTCCTTGCAAAGTTTCGTTCAATTCCGAGAACTTTTATTTCTGCATAAAAATAGCACCATGGTAGTTCTGCTGAAAACAACGCCAGTCCGGGGTTAGTTTCATTCAAATCATGCAAATTAGAGTCCAAAACAAGAGGAAAAGCATTAGGAAAAGTAGATACTTTGGAGACATATCAACTCCCCCAAGCTTAAACCTTTGCTTGTCCTCAAGCAATTCAATTGATAAACTGAAAGTGAAAAATAAAAACTTTTACGAACTCTTTTGCTCTTGTTTGCATAAATAAGCTTAAACAGCACCCATGTTATCAGCCAACATTATAACTAATCATGCTGACAATAACTCTTAAAAGATTATATTAACTCATATCAATGACATAATCAGCTAGCGAGCAATAATAAGATATCTCAAACGGCAACACGTTGTCAAAACAACCATGATATAATATGACAATAGTGGTATCTCGCTAGCCCTTTCTGAGACCGCAAAACATAAATGCAGATCACCTCCAAAGTTCAAGCAGCGACTAAACATTGTAATTCATGGTAGAAAAGATCCAGTCATGATGCACCCAACATTAGCTACACACAATGCATAAGTCATGACATATGTGCTCTCAGGTTCTAGCGCTTGTTTTAGAAGGTGATGACACAACATAAAAGTAAATAGATAGTCTGTTCGCAGAGGGAAGCAGTGATTTGCAGAGGTGCCAGAGCTCATGTTTTTAAAACAGAGATAAATGATATTTTGAGACATGCACCCTTCTCATTTACTTCACGACCACCAGTTATCAATATCTTCCATGCTAAGCACGCTAGTGGCGGTTCCCAAGCGATAAAAGTAAAGGTTTGCTCCCCCTCCACCATCAATCACACTCCACGGCTTGTCTGAAATAACGGGTGCCATCCATACTAACAATAGTCCCGGGGGAGTTTTGTTTAATTATTTGCATTTTTGAGTTCGGGACTGGGAATCCCTATTACTGCCCTTTTCTCGTGCGATCGCGAGTGAATAAACACTGGACCTGAGAATAACCCGCTTAGCATGGAAGATACCGACCACCTCCTGTCGTTCCATGAACGATCCAGGCGCACAAAACGGATATTTATTTAGAAGTTTTTAGAGGTGGCACATGCAAATTTACTTAGGACGGCAGGGTAATACCGCATATAGGTAGGTATGGTGGACTCATCTGGAATAACTTTGGGTTCAAGGTTTTTGATGTACAAGCAGAATTCCCACTTAGTACAGGCGAAGGCTAGCAATTAGATTGAGAATCGGCCAGCTAGAGAGCAACCACAGTCATAAACATGCATTATGCATAAGTAACATTGGACACTAGCATGAGTAGGATATGAACACCATGAACATAAATATCATAGAGGCTATGTTGGTTTTGATTCAACTACATGCATGAACATGTGCCAAGTCAAGCCACTCAAACATTCAGAGGAGGATACAATATCATCATACTACATCACAATCATTTTAACACAATGTTGATATCCAAGATAAATCATTATCCACTCCTAGCTACTTATGCATGGCATGAGAAACTATAATCTCTAATTGTCATTGCAAACATGTTTAATCATAATGGGCTAAATCGTGGATACTAGGTTAAATGTATTTACACAAACAGAACAAGTTGAGTTCATACCATTTTCTCTCTGCCACGACCAGTTCATCGAATATCGTCATTATTGCCTTTCACTTGCACGACCGAATGATATGAAAATGATAATTGCGCAACAGTGCCGTGGACTAAGCTGGAATCTACAAACATTCTATTCAAAAGGAGAAGACAAGGTAAAATGTGCTCTTTATTAGTTCTACAATTATTCATATGAGAGCCACTCAACATTTTCATCGTGGTCTTCTCCTCGGTACAATTCAAATAAAAAGAAAAGAAATTCAGAGAAACACACTAAAATATTTTTGGAGTTTTTGGTTTTCTTGAACAAGGAAATAAATGGGAAAAGCAAAAACGAGGAAAACTATTTACACGGGAAAGCTCCCAACAAGAAAAAGAAGAACAGGGAAATCTTGTTGGGTTTTCTTTTTAATATTACTACTAAGCATGCATAGAAAGTAAACTACTACAACTATTTTTTTTGTTTTTCTAAAGTTTTTCAAACACACAGGAAGAAAGCAAGAAAATAAATCTAAGCATGGATGATACAATGAAAGAGTGTGAACACCGACAAATGGAATGATATGCGTGAACATGAATATAATGTCAGCGAGAAACACGTACTCCCCCAAGCTTAGGCTTTTGGCCTAACTTGGTAATCAATCAGTAGCCTGGAGGGTAGTAGGGGTGCTGAGGAGCGGGCATCCACTCATCCCACTGCTGAGGTTCCTGTGCTACCTCCGCTGCCGCGTTGTGAGCTCAGGCCTCGCTCTCAAGAACAAAATATCTTTCCTTGCTATGATGGTCAAAAAGAGTAGGCGCAGGCAAATATGTGTGCACAACAGATTTTTGGTTAAACAAAAGACTATAAGTGAAGTTATCATCCTTTCCTTTGAGAATCTTATGATCTTTTAAGGTGCCAAAATCTAAATACTTCATGGGTAGGATAGGCTCAAAGGGCAAGGGTGAAACACCCAGCCCTCGTGCTAAACGCGTGGCATAAATTCCACCATAGAACTAGCCACTGTTAGCGTTGTGCTGAAGTCTGCATGCAACAGTCGCTCCAAGGTTATAATTCCCTTCACCAGTGAGAGCAGTGTGAATGAGGCTCAAGTCTGGAGCAGAGAGTGTACTGCAGTCTTGCTTGCCTAATATACATTTCCCATTAAATAATGCAAAGTACTGAATTACGGGAAAATGAATGCTCTTTATTCTACCTTGTGTTACTCCCCTCCTTTCACCGTAACAAAGACTAGTCAAGAATTTTTTGAACTCAGCCTTTGGTGGTTCGTCAAGCGAACCCCAAAATGGAAGTTTGTAGTGGTAAGCAAAATTCTCTAGTGAGATGGTAAATGGACTATCATAAAGCATGAACGACACCCTAGACTCACGGGGAAAGAATTTAAATCCTTTCACAAATGATTCAGTGAGAAGGTGGCGTTGTTCACACTTATCTAAAAGGTATGGACCGAGACCAGCATTGTGAACATATTGCTCAAATTACTCCTTAATGCCCACACGCACCATATAATCATCGCAAGGCCATAAGCATGTTTTGGTGGCGGCATCTCGTGTGGAACTTTCCCTTGGTTCAACATAAGACCGGCGGGCAGAACTGTCACTAGAAGATGCCCCCGAGGATCGCCTCCTCGAAGAGCTCCTTCCAAATAGGTTCATCATGTCCGCGTACAATTTTCTGGAAATTTTTGGGTGACAAAAATTTGTCAACAAAACTTTATAAAGTTGATAACAACTACTCATAGGGATACATAGAGGCTATAGCAAGCATTCAAACTACTTAGAAATCTAAGAATTCAACATGCAAGCTCATCTATAGCAGCACCAAGAGTAGCTAATTATTCCAAATATAAACCACTAAAACAAAAACTAATTGGACAAACGGTGGAGTCACATACCAAGCAACAATCTCCCGAAACAGTTTCAGAAATGAGCTTCGAGCAAAGAGATTGAAATCCGCGGGTTTGAGAGCAAGAACACGGGAGAGAGAGAAATGGAGATTCTATTCTGGAGGTAGGTGATGATGTGGGATGAAGAGGTAAGTGAGGGGGCCCAGGTGGGGACCACAACCCACCTGGGCGGGGCCCAGGTGGGGACCACAACCCACCAGGGCGCGCCCAGGTGGGTTGTGCCCATGTAACGCCCTGGATCCGATGCGCCAGATGTCTTCCAGTTATTCGTCGTTGTTGCCATGTCATTTGCTTGCGTGTTGCATTTTGCCATGTCATCATCTGCATTTCATCTGCACGTTTATCAAAACTTGCATCCGGTCCTTTTCCGCGTTGTCCGTTTCGCGATCCGACACTCCCACACGCGCCCATCGCCCCTCTCAGACTTTGTTTCATGAGCGGGAGAAAAACATTCTCGGAATGGGCCGAGATTTGCCGAGTGGCCTTGGTATATCACCGGCAGGCCGCCTGTCAAATTTCGTTCCATTTAGAGGTCGTTTGATGCCCCAACGGTTAACCACGTAGCCCGAAACCCCCTTCTCTTTGTAGCCCAGCACCTCTTCACACAGCCCACCTAGCCCATCTAACTCCCCTCCATGCTCTCCGCCGTTCGATCACGATCGCGTGGCCAAAAACCGCACTCCATTTGGACACTCCTACCTCCTCCTAGCTATAAATATGTGCACCCCGTCCATATCTCGCAGTCCAAACCCTAGATTTCTTCCTCGCCGCCGCCGGACACTTCTTCCCACCGACGGACGTGTCCGCCGCCCTCACTGCCGCCACATGTCAGCTCCTGATTCGCCGAGCCGCCGCGCACTGGCCCGCCGGGGCCCTCCCGGCCCGTCCGTGCCGCCCGAGCCTCCCTGGCTCACGCGAAATCCGCCGCCGCCCGTCCCGCGCGCGC
>NC_057814.1:173929289-173969999 GCF_018294505.1 Triticum aestivum
AATGCCCGTCGATCTCCGCCGCCGCAGCCGCGGTGCCGCGAGCGCCCGAGCCAGACGGCTCCTTCCCCGCCGCCCGACCGGAGCGCCGGCGCCTCGCTCCGCCGGCTCGCCCCCCTCTCCGACCATCTGCCTCGCCGGAGCTCCTCCGTTGACGGATCTGGAAAAGTGGACCAGATCCACCGGGAGTCCAACCAAGCAGCCTCCCCGACCCCGAATCTCCTCGTCCCAGATCGGACCCGTCCAGTTTCGGAGGGTAATTTTTGCCAAGTCCCAAAATTCATACATTATGGTGCCCACTTCATCATGTCATAACTTCTTGCATATAGTTCCGTTTGGCATGTATGTTATGTAAAAATGTTCATCGTGAGATGTTCTACTTTTTGTTCGATTGGGTCATGCTTGTTTGAATCCATCTTGATACCCTAATCATCGTTGCAAGAGTGCTATATGATGTTAACTGATGTCTGTTAACAGAACTTTATGATTTGTCTTTTTCATTGCATTTTTTGTGTGCATCCTATGAGCATGAGCTCTACATGTGTTTTGGACTACATTATGCCATCTTTATAGAGGTGCTTCTCTTGTATTTTTGGTATATATGTGGTGACTAGCAGAAGCATGCAAAGTAGCCTCCATGATGTTGCTGATTTCTGTGACTTCGTCATTTCTGCTAAGTCTATAGCTGTATCATTGTCATGCCATGTTAACCTGCTTCTACAAGTCATTCTATGCATAATCTGGAGATGTTCACTAAGGATGTTTGTTATAAATGTCATGCTCTATCAATCCATGCATTTGGTTGCATTTATAGCCTGTTGTAGCTTGTGGTAATTTTGCTCTCAAATTGCTAAATATTGTTGCTATCAGCCTGTTAACCAAGTTCAGTTTTGCATGTGTTTTCCTAGTGTTCTATGTGTCCTATGGACTTGTTCTTGCCATTATTAGCTTCATAATTATGCCATCTTACTGTTGTATGCCTTCACATGCCATTAAATGCTTTGTGATGAGTGATTTGACCTCGCAAAGATGCATTCATAATTCTGTTTATGCCATGCTCAGTTTTTCTGCCAGTCTGAATCTGTTTATGATACTTGCTATGTTTACATGGGCGCCATCATATCTTCTGTGCCTTTTTGGCTCGTGATCAGTAAGGGACTTTTGTTCTATGCAATTAGTAGATTCATGCCATGCCTTTGTTTGCTATGATCAGTTCCTGTAGCATGTTATTTGATAGCTCTAAACTTAGCAACCTGATGTTATTTCTGCCATTTCCAGTGATTTCTGCTAAGTCTGTGAAACTGTTATTATTTGCAATCTTGCCATGTCCTTTTGAGGACACTCTATTGATTTATAAAGATAGCTCAGTGTTCATGTTTTGTCATGCTTTACCTCTACATCACATCCATGCCTTTTGTTTTCATGTTAGCGTGTTGTAGCATATTGTTTTGATGCTTGCAAGATGCCTAGTTGCTGTTTTGGACAGATTGTTGCTATATCTTGTTTGGAGTGTATGTGTTGCACCGTTGTTCCGTTTTGAGCATGCTCTATATGAAACTTGCTTAGTTTTGCATGTAGTTTCATATTACCTTGTTTCATCCTTGTTTTGAGGTGTTTGCTTGATGTTTGAATGCACTTTGCATCAATGCTATGTTTAACTTGGTTTGCTCATATCTTCTAGGCCGTAGCTCCGAACTAAATGAACTTTATATGTAACTTGACTAGAATTTCGTGTAGATCATCCTGGTGCATCTTAACTTGCTGTTTAACAACTTGAACATAAGGCTTATTCAGATCTGGACCAATTTCGAAATTTGCATATGAGGACTTACCGGAATTGTCATATGTTGTTTCCGGCCTCATTTAAACTTGCTTTGATGTGTTATTATTATATGCATCATCTCTTGCCATGAGTAGCTTCATGTAGCCTTGTCATGCATAATACTTGGTTGAGCATCATGTCTTGTTTATGTGTTGAGTGTTTACCGTGTTGTTTGCTTCTTTCCGGTTGTGCTCCTTCTCGTTAGTTCCTGTTTCATTGCGATCGTGAGGATTCATTCGTCTTCGTGGCTTCATCTTCTTCATGGACTCGTTCTTCTTCCAAGCGGGATTTCAGGCAAGATGACCATAACCTTGGATCTCATTACTATCATTGCTATGCTAGTAGCTTCGTTCTATCGCTATGCTGCGCTACCTATCACTTGCTCTTCAAGCCTCCCAAATTGCCATGAAACCACCTCTAACCTTTGTCACCCTTCATAGCAAACCATTGTTTGGCTATGTTACCGCTTTTTGCTCAGCCCCTCTTATAGCGTTGTTAGTTGCAGGTGAAGATGACGTTTGCTCCATGTTGGATTATGTTTATGTTGGGATATCACAATATCTCTTATTTAATTAATGCATCTATATACTTGGTAAAGGGTGGAAGGCTCAGCCTTATGCCTGGTGTTCTGTTCCACTCTTGCCGCCCTAGTTTCCGTCATACCGGTGTTATGTTCCTTGATTTTGCGTTCCTTACGCTGTTGGGTGTTATGGGAACCCCTTGACAGTTTGCTTTGAATAAAACTCCTCCAGCAAGGCCCAACCTTGGTTTTACCATTTGCCTACCTAAGCCTTTTTCCCTTGGGAGTCGCGCTCCTGAGGGTCATCTTTCTTTTACCCCCCCCCCCCGGGCCAGTGCTCCTCTGAGTGTTGGTCCAAACTAGAGCCCTTTGCAGCGCCACCTGGGGGAAACTTGAGGCCTGGTTTTAGTTGTTCGGATTGCTCATCCGGTGTGCCCCGAGAACGAGATATGTGCAGCTCCTATCGGGATTTGTCGGCACATTCGGGCGGCTTTGCTAGTCTTGTTTTACCATTGTCGAAATGTCTTGTAAGCCGGGATTCCGAGACTGATCAGGGCTTCCCGGGAGAAGGAATATCCTTCGTTGACCGTGAGAGCTTATAATGGGCTAAGTTGGGACACCCCTGCAGGGTATAAACTTTCGAGAGCCCTGCCCGCGGTTATGTGGCAGATGGGAATTTGTTAATGTCCGGTTGTAGAGAACTTGACACTTGACTTAAATAAAACGCATCAACCGCGTGTGTAGCTGTGATGGTCTCTTCTCGGCGGAGTCCGGGAAGTGAACACGGTTTCTGGGTTATGTTTGACGTAATAAGGAGTTCAGGATCACTTCTTGATCATTGCTAGCTTCACGACCGTTCTGTTGCTCCTCTTTCGCTCTTATTTGCGTATGTTAGCCACCATACTTGCTTAGTCGCTGCTGCAACCTCACCACTTTAACCCTTCCTTACCCATTAAGCTTTGCTAGTCTTGATACCCATGGTAATGGGATTGCTGAGTCCTCGTGGCACACAGATTACTACAACAACAGTTGCAGGTACAGGTTATGCGATGATCATGACGCGGGAGCGATGTTTACTTGTTTTCGGAGTTCTTCTTCTGCTTCTTCTTCGTTCAGGGGATAGGTTCCAGGTCGGCAGCCTGGGCTAGCAGGGTGGATATTGTTTGAGTTTATGTTTCTGTTTCATCCGTAGTCGGATGTTGTTCTCATGTATATTGATGTATTCTTGCGGCATTTGTATGCCTTGTATGTATCCCCAACTATTATGTAATGGTATGATGTAATGATATCCACCTTGCAAAAGCGTTTCAATATTCGGGTCTATCCTTGGTGGGACCTTCGAGTTCCTCTCGGATAGGGTCGCATATTGGGTGTGACAGCCCACCTGGTGCACCTCCCTCTGATATTATTTGCACCAGAAATTCAGAAATATTTAGAAAAAATCATATTAAATTTTTAGGGCATTCTGAGAACTTTTATTTTTGGTTCATTTTTTATTGCACGGAAAATTCATAAAACAGACAAGACATGGCATTTTGTTTTATTTTACTAATAAAAACAGAGAATAAAAAGTAAGGATAGAAGGTAGTGCTTACTAAATTCATCAACTTCATACCGCTAAAAATGATTCATTAATAAGGTTGATCAGGTCTTATTAACAACCACTTTCGATTAGCAAAAACCGAAGAACTTTCGTAAATCACTAAGTTACCTCAATGGGGATATGAATGTCCCCAACAATAAGCATTTTGTATTTATTTTTGACAGTAGGTAGAGGTATTTGAAAACTTCCAATAGTGATTGTCTGAGATTTTCAAAAACATTAATACCATTCACTTGGAATTGTTTCTTCGGAAAGTGCACCGTATGCTCATTACCATTGATATGAAAAGTGACCTTCACTACAAAAAAATACACTTCCGTGATGATACGTGTTTGTCACAGTAGGTCACGTTTTCTGTCATGCATGTACATCCATGACAAATTTATGACAGAATCAAGATAGTCATACATGTGCTGTCGTAGAAGTGTTCCATGACATTACCAAAATTATCATCACAGAAGTGTCCACTTCCATGATGATAAATCGTGCGTCATAGAAGTGCTTTCGTCAAGGGTGACCGACACGTGGCATCCACCGTAACGGAACGCTGTTAAGCTATCGGGTCCGGTTTTGGATCCGATAACCCGTTAACAGCCCCGACCAATGGGGATTTTCCACATGTAAAATCGTCATTGGCTGGAGGAAACACGTGTCGGCTCACCGTTGGGACAGATGTCATCCACTCATTGGACCCAAAGCGCCTATGATACGTCGACACGTGGCACGGGCCAACAGAGGCCCATATAGGTTAAAAAGGCCGGCCCAGTCAAAGGCCCGTAGTACTTACCCAGGTACTAGTGGGCCAGCCCAATAACGGCCTGCTTAATAAAGGCCCATTTACGGCCCGAAGCCAGATCTGGCCCGTTAATTGTTCACCGAATATTTGGGCCCATTTAAGGCCCGAAGCAAGATCTGGCCCGTTAATTGTTCGCCGAATATTGGGGCCCAATTACAGCCTAGTGACTTTCGGCCTGTTAGAGGCCCGATGTAGACATGGGCCCATTTCAGCCCGATGTGACTTTCGGCCTGGGAATGGCCTGTGCTGCCCATGGGCCATATATGGTCCGACGGGACATCGGGCCCACTAACGGCCCGTGATAAAGGTGGCAACAGTTAAGCCCAACGTGACTTTGGGCCTGTTAAAGGCCTGTAGCATAATTCGGCCCGTTGATGTCTATACTAAGCTTTCAGCCTCTTAAAGGCCCATGATATCAGTGGGCCAACTAAGGCCTGAGATATGTTTCGGCCTGGTAACTGCCCGTGATATAACGGGTCCAAAAAGGCCCGGTCTACATTTCAGCCTGCTGAAGGCCCGTCGACGACTAGTGAAAATTGAGGCCCAATATGCATTTCGGCCTGCTAAAGGCCCATGGTTTCATCTAGGCCGTAACAGGCCAGTACAATATTCATCCTGTTAATGGCCCAACGCTACCTGGGCCAAACTAAGCGCTGGGTCCACAAAAGGCCCAACTAAAACATAGGCCGGTGTAAGTTGTGGGCCTCGCGCAAAGTGTGAAGGCCCCAATCATTCGGGGCCAAGAAAGATGCAGGCCGGCCCAATTGTGGCCCGCTAAACACCAGGCCCGTTAGAGGCGAATGTTTCAGCCCGGTCGACTACATCTAATTTTTTTCAGATAGCGAATGATGGAAGTAACTAGTAGGAATTAAGAACAAACCTACTCTATACAATAGAGAAATTACGGCATAGTAACTAAGAATAAACCTACACTATACAATAAAGGATTTATGGTATATTACATCCACTGGGCATCGAAGTTCGCCACCAGTGATCATAAAGCGCAACGAAGAAGCAGATTAGAAAAATTGGGCACCATTGCAGCGTAACAAAATAATACTGAACCGAGACCACTTCCAAGACAGTTCAAGAAAGGTTAGCCTTGCGCGGGAACTGCTGCGCAAGCTGCTGAGCAAGGCTGTGAGACCGGCCTAGCATGTCGGTCATAGCTTCCAGGTGTAGCTGTTTAGTGATGAGGTTCTCATTGGTGTTCTTCGCAATCTTTCTTAGAGATAGGACTTCGAGTCGAAGTTGAGTTGCAGAATGCCTTTCTGCTAGAACTTGGGACTGAAGAAGTCGAACTGATTCAGACAACGAATTCTGTGAGCTTGTCTGACTGCTAGTCTCAAGTTACTTGAACACTGCATCAAGACAAGACTTTGGAGTTGTCTCGCTATCTTCAAGATGTTTTGCCTTCTTTGCTGCAATATATGTTGGGTTTGTCGCACAGCCTTCAGCAGACTTGTGCATGCCATCAGGCATATCACCCTGAAACAAAGCAGAGAGATGACAGGTTTTGCATGTGTATAAACAAAGATGATAACTGTGCTGTCAATTCCATCCAATTTCAAATTAGAAAATAAAGAGTAAGTTTAAAATATCAATAGCATAATTTGCCATTGTTCATAATGCGGGGAGCTTCACCACACTACTGGATTACCATGTCAACATAAGAAGCATAGATGAAGGGCAAAGAAAATTATTGTATCTATTTTGGTTAATGTGCATGGCATGTTGTTCATATCATCAGCCACATCAGTAAGATAAAACAGGAGATGACAAGGTGCAAACGTGGGCTGCTTCACCACACACTGGATTATAGATCCACAAAACAAGCATACATATAGAGAGTATTGAGTAATGTGCATGGTATGAATAAGGAATTTGGTTTTACAAGTAAAACTTAGAACTTACGGTTCTTGCGAACATGCATTTTGGTAGAAACAGCAAACTAAACATCAGTAAACGATAGGAAGTATGAGCAAATTAAACAGCAGTTGAGGATAAAGGCTTTAGAAGGACTGACTTACGTTAACAGTTAACACCGGCTTTGTAATGCCCTTCTCCATGTCAAGGGAAGGATAACTCAAGAATTTCAGCACAGAATCTTCTTCATAAGCATTGCCTGTACTCTACATTTTGTAGAGAGTAATTATAGATATGATAGTACTGGAAGGGATAGAGGATAATGAAGATAAGATGCAGATTGATGCTACATAATCAACTACCAATCCCTGGAAGTACAAGCATTACAGGACAAAATGTACTGACAAGAGCAATGGGTTACACTTCTGCACTGGCATTGTCTGCGTATTCTACTTTTTGGTAAGATTAAATATAGATCTGATCTTTTTTAGTAAATGGTGGGCGAGGGAGATAAGATGCAGAATGCTACACAATGAACCAATCCCTCTTCCCATAATACAAGAGTGTTTTGAACACTACTGTACTGTACAAAACGTTCTTATATTATGGGACGGAGGGAGTAGCTGTTAATGTAACTACAGTGATAGACGACGTTCAGTCCTTACAAGAGGACTGCAGAGCTAAACCTCTTCAAAAGCATTGGGTTGATTCTAAATTTATGTAAGAGTCCATACAGATCTTATAATGTCCACCAAATGGATGATAACGAGGCTAACATGTGCAGTGATGCTACATAATCAAACAGCTATGAAAGTAAGTATGGTCATACAGGGCAAGAGGTACTCACAAGAGCAATGAGTGTGCAGTATAGTTGCGAGATTCTATGGTCCCTTGAGAACGAATGTTCTTCTGCAAACAGTTTTTGTACAAGTGAGACGTTAAGGCAAATGCAAAAATGTAGTTCAAATTGTGATGTGATATCATAGATAGTACCTTACGCTGCAGCCAAGACCAATGTGTAACAAGATTATTCCAGTCACCGTCGGATAAATGTAGCACCGGAGACTTTACAGAAATTTCGTTTAGAGGCTTGCCATCGAAGTGCGCTTGCCTCAGGTAGGAACGATACTTCATCAACGAGTGCTTGAAAAGCGCAATCAACCCTTGCTCGTCTTCACAATCCAGTTTGGTCCTCGCCTATTTAAAAGAATGAAATCTTGTGTCTTCTGTCAGCAGAAACATATGCAGTAATGACCATGAATAACATTAGTACATTACTTACGTGTAAGTCGCGGAGCAAGACTGGAAATTGTTCTATGTCTGCGGTATAATCTTTCCATGAAGGAAAGATGTGCACAAAGTTCCTGACAACAATATAAGCTTTGTCTTCTAAACTGAGAAGAAATGGAACAGGGGTCATATTTGCTGCAATTGGGGCTCTCTCTGGTTCGAAAAGGGATTTGGCAACTGGATTTGGTGTACTCTTTGCTGGAATGGGGGTTTTGCGTCGTAGAGCTGGCGCTATGTCAACTGGCATAATCATAATGTTTGCTGCAGTTGGGGTCTGCGGAGTTGGGGCATCAGAAATGACCAGTGTAGTAGGGCTAGAGTCTGCTAGAGTTGGGGTGTTTTGTGGGTCAGGTGATATTGCAACTACACCTAATGGGCTATTTGATTTATCAGGTGCCACTACCTTTTCAAAATACTTTCCTTGTGCTCCTCCACGATCAGCAATCACCCTCTTCCTTTTGAACGTCTGATACACAAGAACAACATTTGAATGGATAAATATGGTATGATGACAGATGGAATATGTACTGAAAATGGATAGGCAGGCCGTATTCACATACACGATGTGTAAACTAAGCTAATGGCAGTTCAACAAAGTAGAAGCAATGCAAAGCATCAGTTGCAAGATAGGTGCGACAAATATAACCTTGGAAAGTTAGAGCAAGCACCTTGATGGGTGAATAAGATATGGCATCTTCCTCTGACTCCTCCACTAGGTAGCTACATTGACTTAGGTCTCCCTCTAGCTCAGAATCACTGTTAGGATCATATTATGAGCATGAATCTGTAGGTGGAGAGCGTTTGCATTGCATTGCATCCAGACTTGTTTTCAGTCCCTTAATGCCAAGTTTGACAGCCATGGCATTGTTCTGCTTTATTCTTTTGATGCGCGCAAGCTCATAATCATTATGATGATGTTCAGAATCTGAGATTCATGAAAACATAAAAAGTAGTCAGATTATCTATGGAATGCATTGCGGATTCAACTCGAAGAGTGTCTCCCTATAAACCCCTGCATATGCAAAGTTCACCCCCAACTGTGCTGACCAGACCACACACAGAAATACAAACCCCTTATGTCTCTATAACAGGCAGACACACATTTCAAAACTGAAGTAGGAACATTAGAATCATATGAAATTCGTATTTGAACAAATAAACTAAGGAATTATGAGTGGCATAATATTTAGCTTCAAGGGTGGAGTGTTGGTAGTGCGACACAAAGCAAGTAGGCAGATTGTATTCCATGTAAAAGATCGAAGCCTATGTAAAAGCTGGAAATGACACTTTCTTTCTATATAATGCAGTGTTCGTTGCCCACACATGATGGAAGAGATCACATAGAGAAATACTATTCACTCATGTCTACGGTTGTAGTATTTAGAAACAGGGTGGTCCACCCTAAAAGAATATTGACAACAAATATGACAAGGCAAGCATAGATGTAGTGAATCAATCATTTACTTGTGAGCTCACTAGGACAAGTATGCAGAATTGTAACTGCAGTAAGAGACCGTCCAAAATCTAAATCAAGAAGTTTGTCTAGCACTTATTGTTTGCAACTAATTGACGTGAATAATTGGATATTATATCGAATGAGTAAGAAAGACAAGTAAAATTTTCAACAAACCTGGCTTGCAGTAGTAATCTGGGTCAATGTCACTACGATCAACAATCCAAAATGACTAGTGTCTGTTCCTAGGGCCGGAATTTTGAAAACCCTCTGAACTTTACCGGTACTAAAGATTACCGAAATACATCTGAACCATTAAGTGTAGGTAGCACTGAGCACACAACAAACCCTAATGACAGTCCTGCCTAATGAGTAATGAATCAATTAGAAAATGGGTGATGAGGAGTGGCTGCTGAGTGTTGAGGACTTATCTCAGGATAAATTGGGTTGGCTTAGTGGGTGCTGCACGCCTGAGCCCTGAACGGACTGGGAAGGTAGGCACGGCGGCGCGCCCGGGCAGCGGTGACGCTGTTGGGCGAGCGGCTCCTGACCTCCAATTAGTCCGACGTCTCCTCCTAGAGTCATGCCATCCGGGGACGGCAAGTCGCCGGCGAGGCAGACGGCTGGGGGCGAGTAGATATCGGAAGCGCACAGCAGAACAGAGGAGAATCGGGGCCTGGGACGACCCAAAATCCCAGGGTGGGCCGGCCCACCGTGGGCACTCTATAGAGATACACACCCGAGCGGCGAACATGCATGTTCGAAACTAATTTAGGAACATTTAGCTGACCAGTTAAACGAATCTATTTTAATAATATCAGATTCGTATTTGAACAACTAAGCTTGTTTAGCTTGATGGGTAGAGCAGTGCTATTATGACGCGAAGCACGTATTCTGATCGTATAGTGATCATAAAAGGGGGAAACCAGAGAAATGATATTTAGCAGCCATTGTTTGCTTCGAACTAAGAACTAAATTCTAAGAGCTGAAAAGAAAGTAGAGTAACCAAGTTAAGATCTATTTTCTGGTTGAGATAAAAAAGTTGAGGAGATATGAAGTACCACCTCTCTTGCGGCGCCGTGTAGGCATCGGGGGTGCGATGGCTGTTAGTGGCGTTGAAGCAGATCTGCGACGGTAGACGGGTGCATCGGGGGATAAGTCCCGTTGCGGTGGAAGAGAAGGTCGTGTGAGCAGCCCCGGCAAAGAGGACGAGGACACCGATGAAGCGAGAGGACGTGATGCAAGGCTCTTGGTCCGTCGCCGTGGATGAGAAACGTCCATCTTTAGTAGTGGACGACACGGTCTTGGTAGGCGCTCCGGCATGGTGGAGGACGGTGGCGATGGATGTGGTGGAGGACGGCGTCGATGGATGTGGTGGAGGACGGTGACGATGGATGGGGTGGCGGACGGAGGCTGGTGTGGGGATGGTGTTCTAGCGCGGACGGTGTATGAATGGGAAAATGGAGGAGAGGTACGGGGAACCATGTTTTTGGGACGCTCCTGTCTGAAATATGGGAAAGTTACAAACTTAGCCCCCGTTTAAAATTTGGACGTCTCGTTGGTTGGGGATACGACGGTAATCTCGCATCTCGCCAATATTTGCCCAGAGCGATTTCGGGCGAGGAGAGGGTGGTTGGCGCCCATGGTTGACGCCCACGGTGTATGAACGGGGCTGACAGGTAGGGCGGTTGTGTCACGTCTGAGTGAAGTTACAAACCTGCCCCTATTGAAAATATTTGCCTACATCGATTTCGGCCGAGTCGAGTTTGTTTTGCTGCCCACCGTGTATGAATGGGGAAATGGAGGGAGAAACAGAGGACTTTCGGACGAGCTTAAATCAAATGTGTTCTGCCGCCCATGTTTGGTGCCCACCGTGTCGGAATGGGCTCAGAGGCGGTCGTGTCACGTCTAATTGAAGTTACTATCCTACCCCTATTTAGAGCAGTGGAAATCGGGTCGATGGACTGTCCGTGTAATGGGTAGACAGTAATTTCCATCTCCCAAACACTTGGCTTCGGGCAGCCGACGTGGGAGTGGACATTTTTGCCGCTTCTTTCGAATTTTGGGACAATAAGCATCCACGTTCACCCTGGCAACTAAAGTCGAATCCACTTTGTATTCCTATATGAATCTTTATAAATCATTCTATGTGTTTTTATATATCTTCAAAAGGACGACAAATATGTATTCCACTGTCATATATGAATATGGTTTACAAATGCCGATACTCAAATTCAGAAGCTAGAATCTAGTTTAAGGTGAATTCGAATATTTGGAACACTTCATGTCCAACTCAAATGTCACACGCAGCATAATGTGTACTCCCATTTAGATATGTACACAAGCGATGTATCAAGATTCAAATACCGAGTGAATCAACCAAGAATGTACAGAACTAACAGACATATAAACACTTATAGAGTATATGGATCAATAATATCAACTAACATACATAAGCCAGGCCGCTGTACTTTTCTTTGCTACAACAACATCCTTTTTTTAGCCAAGCTACTATAGCATCTTGGCCCTTTCCGATGCGTGCCACTTATGGTCCATCTGTACTATTATTATTGCTAAATGCACATTCAGCCCAATTGGCATATTTGTAGGTTTGGCACAACAATCAAAATGAAATGTCTCCGAGTCTTATCAATTAATACAGACTTGTGCTCAAGTAAAATTACAAACAAAAAAACAAAAAACAATTATTACATGATCTCTAAAACAAATGGTTTGATTGATTACATGAACAAACAACACGAAGGTCATTCAATGATGGAAAGAACATTTCACCTATGATTTACCAAGTGGGAATTTCATATCCTTTTCTCCTTCAGGACCTTAACAATGTGGTCAGTCTCAGCTTGCTTCATTTTGAAATCCACCAAATATTTAATGGTTGTCTTGAGTACTGCTACTGCTGCTACTGATTGTGCTGTTTGCTTCCTCAACATGTCAACTTCATCTCTAAGTGCAGAAGCAGAATCTCTTTCTACCACTAGTTTAGCCTCTAGAGCATCAGCAGTTGGCAATTCATAATGCACGATTGGGCCAGTGCCACTGCTGTGGGATGATACAATGTCCATGGGGACCTCGCTCTTTGATCTTGGGCTAACCTGTTTTTGCCATTAAAGTTCCGATTGGATTCAGAAAAGTTGAAGTTAGCAAAACATCTCAACTGGGAGTTATAACAGCAAACCAGTTAAACAAACAAGGAATTAAAGAGTTTCAATTCAATGCTGAAAAGTAGTTGTTAACATCATTGTAACCCGTTGTTGCAGCAGCAAAGCAGTTAAACAAACAAATAGCTATTTAAGTTCAGGCAAATAGGTAATTCTTAACAGTAAGTATCAAACACATAGATAGGTGCAGTCTATAATAGGATTAACAGGCTGTGGCATTATGTAATCAGTGGCAAACTAAATTAAGCCAAGCAACGTAATTGAACAATTTTGCAATAAGTGGCTAACTAAAATTCCAAGAAACAGGTAACTGAACTTATGCTAGTTCTTTGTACATGCACACTGCAACTTCTCTTTCGCTTACAAGGTTGTACGAAGGAGTCCATGGCATCAATTGCTTGGATACGCAGTCCCAATACTTCTTTCTTCCCACACTGTATTGTTAAGTTGAATGGTTAATCTGGTAAGATGATGCGTCCTTGATATGTTATATGAGGACGTGTAGTTAGACTAGTTGTAGCCACACACATCACACCGGCTTTTACTGTATATTTCATGCGATTACTTTTGGCATATCGAGATCTAAGCAATCTACAATAGGATGAAAAGACTGGCATCCTTCACATTATTGGCGAACTCGGTTCATAGAAACACGCAATTCAACCATTCTGTGGGTAAATCAAAAGCGCCACTGGAATATTTTTCACTACCCCTATCATACACGCAAAAAGGGGCGACGCCACCATAGGGGCTGGTATGGGCGGCTGCCTCGGGTGGCTCGAAAGTGTGCACCTAGTTTGAGTCGTCCAGGTTGGCCCATGCTAGTTTTGTTCGTCCCAACGCACGAGCAGGCAATGTAAAAAATGAAGAAAAATGTTTCAATTTGGATAGGCCAATAACATAAGTGCAAGGCAGGCCCTATAGCAGGCTCGCGGCCCAAACGAGCGCCTCCCATATCGATCGACAGCAGGAAAAATCCCAATTCATCCGCTCTAGCCTCCAGTCTGGTTCGCTCCTAACCTAGCCGCCGCTGGACAGACCAAGACAGCACTTCCTCGCACCCTTGTTGGAGGGCGGTCGCCGGGCTTCAAGCGAACGGAAGGACAAGAAGATGAAGATCCAACCCTGGGTGTAGCCTGCGTGGGAGGCAGCGGCGGCAGCACGGGCATGGCATCGAGCTTGTGCAAACGGACAGTCGCAGCTTGCAAGAGTAGCATGCGCAAGGAGCAGGTACATCACATCCCTGATTATATCTAATTCAACTCTTCAATTTCTGGCCAATAGTTAAACCTGACGGTGTTGTAAAACTGCTTGTATGAAGGGAATCTATGAGAAAATGAAACCAATTTCTACTTATTTTATAACACCCCCAATCAATACTGAACTGACTGAATCTGATGTATCTAATAAAGTTTCCGGTGCAAACATCCAAGCTCATGTTGTTTTTGAGCCTGAAGTGTCTAATGAACAGACTGCTAATGAAGGATTTGATGCAAACATTTTACATGCTCCTGGTGATGAACATATAGTGTCAAATGAGGCATCTAATGCAAGCATTTTGCAAGCTCCCATTGAAGGATTTAGTGTCTAGTGATGATCTGCTATGTTGAGACAGACATAGAGATTTGCACGCATTGATGACAAGCAAATTATAGTGCATTTTCATGGCTTGAGGAAACATCGAGCCCATCTACGAGAAAGTCCCCGTATCATGACAACGTAGCATAAATACTTTTCTAATCTATTGTTTGAAACTATTGGCATACTTGTGCAGGATAGATATATTGATATGCAGTTTGCGCACTGGTTATAGGTGCAATTACACTTCGATATTTTCAGCCAGAGAACGAATAATTCAAGCAGGTACAGACCATGTTTGTAGTCCTTGTACACCATGTTGCATTTTGTGTTTTTTGGTGCTTGCATCATTTAGTGTTTATAATCCGAACTACTTTGGATCATTAGCTGGTTTTCAAAGTGCATGTAGCTTCACATTTCTCAAGTTATGTTGATTTCCGGCATGCAAGTGCCTTCATATTTTAACTTGAATTCATGGATCCGCCACTGCACACAAATCATACACGAATGCCAGTACGAATTAAATGAAATGCAGGGACTTACGCTAGCTCATTGTACAGGCTCACTGCAGCTCTGCTTGTGCTTGGGATGTTCCATGTACAAGTCCATGTTACCACTTGCTTGGATGTGCAGGCCTTGTGCTCCTTGCATCCCCCTCTGCATTTTTGACACGGCGAATGGCTGATCAAATAAGAGGAATCAACCTTGCTGTTGTACCGGAGGACAGATACTTACAAGGTTATACGGGTGTGCAGGATGTGTACCAGATCCCGTAGCGCCGTCATGCTTCGCTAAAAAATGGATTTGCTTGTTTCAGATGATATCTCCAGAAGAAATAAGAGTTAAAGTCAGAGTTGGATAGGCGTGTAAGCTAAGAGAGCAGTGAAAGGATATCCAAACATCGTTGGAACAGTGCACAAGGGAGTGATGTGTGGATACCTAGTTCGGGCCGGCGTTTGGGCATGCTCGCCTAGCTAGAGTCCGGGTCACTTCAGAGCCGTTGAGGGTGATGCGCTGGCGTTGGCTGGCCATGCATGGATGCAGATCTTGAGTGGCAGCGGAGCGCTATAATGCGGTGGACGAGACCGTTGGTGAAGCCCCAACGGCCTCGGGGGGCGGAGGCGCGACGATGTGCTTGGTGAAGTAGCCCCGGTGAGCTGGGAGACGGCGTCGGTGAAGCGCACCTGATGCGGTGGAAGTCGGTGTCTGTGAGGCACGTCGGTTGCGGCGGCCGACGTTGTCGGTGGACCACCCGGTGCGGTGGACGAGGGCGTAGATGAGATAGCTCCGGTGCGGTGGTGAAGCGCGACCGTCGTCTTCGTCGTCGTCGTCTGGCACAGAGGTGGGGAAAGAGACGAGACGAGGGGCGATTCGAACTTTACTTGGGTTGGCGGCGAATTAGGGATTTGAGCAATCTGGGCGCAGAAGGGGACGATGGAGAAGGGAGATTTTGCAGGGCCGGAATTGGGGCCACCAGATATTTCAATCCGAAACGCCGAAGCGCGAACTTATTTTGTCCATGAGGGAGGGGGGTGGGTGGCTGGGTGCTACGCGTTCGTCCGACACACGCGACCACCACGACACGACCCTGGTGCGCCTACATTTTAGAATGCAAACGAATCTTCTTTCATTTGCAAACGAATCTGTATGTATTACCATGACTGTGTTTTCCTTGCAATAATTAGTCATTCGAAATGAGATACTATAAATTAATTAATGGGGAGTTATTTGAAAAAAATCGAAACGTTATCCACGCTAACGTGGATTAGAGTGTGTGTCACATAATTAGTTATTTGAATTAGAGTGTGTGTCACATAGCGATGTCCAATTCTAACGTGGATTTCGCATTTCACTGTATCCACGCTACTTTTCTAATACAAATTCATATGTATATGATGAACACCATGGTAGTGAGAAAACTTTTGGATGGATTCAAACATATGACCTACAAAATAGCACAACAAATCGAGTCAATGTCAACTTTTCAAAACATAGTATGGCACGAATTCGAAATAATTACCGATATGCATGGTCCTCAGTTCAAATCTTACAATGTACACTGAATTGAAACATCAATATTAAGTCTCGTACTATCTACATTCAAATGTTGTTTTTAGCCCCCCCCCCTGCACACACGCTACATACTTCCTGTATCGATCAATCTTCCCCTCCTAACCACCTTAGGAAGCTATCGGTTTCCAACACACATCCATTCTTTCTCTCCATGTTTCGATCTCTAACTCTCTCAACTACACAACCCCCTTTTTCCACTCTGTTACAAAATGTATTTACCTCACACACCCGCCATTGCACCCCATGCCGAGCTCTCTCTCTCTCTCCCTCTCCCTCTCACCCTCTCGCGCTAAATACATGCATTGCCTATCTAGCCCCGCAACCTCTTGTGCGCACGCACGCACGTTGTCTATCTAGGTCACTCCCTCGAGACTGTCTCACTCTTTCTTCCGCACGGCGGGCCACACTCGCTCAATCTCACTCTCTTTATCTGAGTCTCGTTTAACCTCGTTTTCTTTCACACACAAATGATATATCTCCCTGTTCGGGCCTCGATCAACACACTCTATACTCTCTCACACAGATTGTCTATCTAGGTCAGTCCATCGAAGCCGCCCCCACTCTTTCGACCTCATGGCGGGCCACACTCGCTCTCTCTCTCTCTCCCTCTCTCTCTCTCTCTCTCTCTCTCTCTCTTTGTATGTCTCGATTGACCTCGCTCTTTCCCGGACAAAAACGATATATCACCATGTTTGAGCCCAATTCGACTTATTCACATTGTATACTCTCTCACGCACATTGTCTATCTAGGTCACTCTCTCCAACCCGTCTCACTCTTTCGATCGCACGGGCGACCCTATGTGATCGATCGACCTTGCTTCCTCCCACGCACAAAATATATCTACACGTCTGTGACCGGATCATCTCTCAAGCTCTATCTTATAGCCCTCACCCTTGCCAAAAGCTCAATCGGACAATATCTCTCCAGAGCATATATATTTGTTCCATGAATGTCGGACCACACTCACTTTGTCTCTCTATATATATGTCTCTCGATTGACCTCGCTTTCTCACGCCGTATCTTCCACACATTGAAGCTACCTCTCCATCCCTCGCAAAGGCGAAGCTATTTACATTGTGAGGGGCACTCCAACCTTGGATTGTTTGTGTAGGCATTTATTCCGGTCGGTTTAGATTATATTTTCGTAGCATTCGGCCCACAATTACTCGAAACACCGTTGCAACCCCCGCAACTCCCCTAGTTGATTTCCCTCTAGCTCGGTCATCGCTCTCTCACACGTCCTTTCTCGCCTTGAACGTCGCATCATGGTATTATTGCAAAAAACTATGTTGTTCTCTTTAATTATTATAAATAAGCTACAAAACTACACACCGATAGTCCACTTGGAATGGAAAAAATTTTGACCCACAAATTAAAGTGCTACAAACTACACACCGAGGGGCCCACATGTCATGAAACAAATTTGGACCCATATACAAATTAAAAAATAAAGGACGAGGATCGAACATGCGACCAGGGCCTTGAAGCCGCACGTCAATAGACAACATACGTAGAACAACAATGTTTGTTGTACCTCCCTTTGTTCACATAATGTTTTTATATTACCACAGCCTGTTTAATTGATAACATGTAATATTATTTTTAGTACTATTCGCCTTCACTTACTGGTTGGTTCCATGTGTGCTCTCTCTCTCCTCCCCTTCTGCGTTTAGATGCATGAGCAAACACGAAGAACTCGCGGGCGATGTTGCCGTTGACCATATCTGGACGCATTCATAAGTTACGGCACCAGTTTCACGTGCTAGCAGCACTAGTCAGTGTGTACGTGCAATGCACGTTAATTTGGAAGTATATTAAGTGCATGCGGATATTAAGTTGGATATTATTTGCGTGTTATTATGTGATTAGCACTATTTTTGGCATGAAATTAACTGCATGCTAAATGTGTTGAGCACTCGACATTGAAGCAGTCTAGGTCTTTGGATGACCAGGAATAGATGTGGCTTGACGACGTTTTATATTTAATTTGATACGGCTCTAGCAGAACTTTAAATTATACGACGATCGATATAAAATAAACGGAATGATAAACGTTCGGATTTTAAGCATGGCAATCCGAACGTTTTTCATGGCAAATTTAGATTACGCGGCGGCGGCGGGGGCGTCTTGCAGTGGGAAGCGGCTCCTCTGCCGTGCTCTGTCTGTCGTCGGGCCACTGACCGACGGCGACGGCGGCGTCTTGCGCCATTGTTGGCGTACTCCTGGACGTTGGCCCTAGCTTCAAGGAAGGCCACAATGTTCTGGACTTCGGTCTCCAGGAGCGAGTCAACTAGTGGGAGGAGGCGACTGGCGTTGGTGCAAGGAAGCGGTCGACGGCGGCCATCCATGCCGCTGAGGGGGGCACTGGCACCTGCGCGGAGACAGGCGCTGTCAACGGCGCGGCGGAGACAATCGTGTGCACGGGCACCGACACGGGCACGCATGTCAGTGCACGCGAGGCGCATGTGCTGGCAGGTGCACGGGCACTGGCACGGGCGTGCGCGTCAGTGCACGCGCAGGCGCATGCGCTAGCAGGTGCACAGGCGCGTGAAAGTCGGCGGGGACCTCGTGGAACCCCGTGGCATCAAGCTCGGCGACAATGTGCGGCTCCCAGCCCATCAATGCCACGGGGATGGGCGCTGGCGCAGTCGGGGCGACGAGAGCCGGAACGGGAGCGGGGACAGGCGCGGCGTCTTCCGCAAGGCCAGTTCAAGCTCGTCCCAAACCGCCTTATGTTCTTCAGACTCCGGCTGGGTGTCTTCCGCAGGAAACTGGAAGACTAAGGGCAGACCAGTGTGATGCGGCATGGCGTACGTTTAGGTCAGGCTGGTTGGAGGTAGACTACACGAGAATCGGAGAGGAAGAGAGAAGATTCTAGCGATACCGGGTAGTGCGGGGTTGATTTTAAACTGCAGCGCCAGCGACATTAAAAGTGGGAGCAGTTGGGACGAAGGTGGGCGGCGGAGCCTGGTCAAAGGGTTCGCCTCCCGGTGAGCCTGCATAGCGGTCTGCTCGCACGCCTCCCTGTCAGCCGGCGCAGCGGTCTGCTCGCACGCCTCCCGTCGACTCACACGCTTGCTCGGACGGCACCTGCCAATGAGAAGCGGGACTCGTGGCGGCGCGAAAACGCCCACGGTTTCAATAGTGTAAGCGTTCGCCTTAACGTGACAGGCCTTTGTTCCAAAATACCTTGGCTCTTCATTTGTGCAACTTTTCATAAGCAGCTTGTCTCAAATTAAAGAAAAAATTACGAAGTAATATTTGTGCCATATCACGTGACCATGCTCAGTTTCAAGAATATATGGTCACTTTTGGATTTTCTGAAATTTAAGATCCAGGATTCGAAACAATATCATAACCTGCATCATGCAATAAATTTTCAAGCCGTACATCTGTCCTGTTGTATTTCTTAAGAAAGGATTTGGTCAAACATTTTGCTTAGTTAGACCTCAGACAAGTTATATATGCAGAGCAAAAGGATAATCCCTCTGTACCAGTGCATTGCCTGATATATTAACTCAAGTACTAGGCGCGAACAAACAGGCTCAATTCTGTGCTCATCCTCGTGTAGTAGTAGTACTAGGCAATGCAGTTGACGGGTGACCTTGGCGAGCGGCGACCGAGGGAATTGAACCGTGCTCGGCACGGTAGGTAACGTTGTCTAGTTACTTTTTTTAACACAATGTTGTCTAGTTACTAAAGCATCCCTCTGTTGTTCATCGGTAGTCATTATGGACCGGGGACATGAGGGGAATTTCCTAGGGCTGGAATTCTGGCGGCCAGATATTTCGACTCGAAACGCGGAGGCTCGACTGGTTGGGGTTGCCTAATGTGCGTACCACGCACGCCACCAGAAGGGCACGAGCCCGGTTTTTTATTTTTTTATTTTTTTAGGATGAACACGAGCCAAGGTCTGGCTTGTACGCCGTTGGGTCTTACCATTCGAGAATACGAAAGGAACCTTTTAAGTTGCCGAACAAATCTATGTGTATTACAATGCCCGTATTTTCCTTGCAAATACTAATCTCAACATGGTAATTGATTTATGACGAGTTGTTGAATTAGAGTGAGTTTGTGATATAGTGATCTCAACGTGGATTTCACATTTCATGGTATCCCTGCTAATTTTTTCAATGCAAATTCAAATTTAAAGATGAACAATATGGAGGTGAGAAAACTTTGTATGTATCAAGCATATGACTACACACACACACACATACAGAGAGAGAGAGACACCCACACACGAACACAACAACAAACCAATAAGTATAGTGCATCTATTTTTCCAAACCATGCATGTATGACACGAATTCAAAAATACTCCTTCTGTTCCTAAATATTAATCTTTTAGAGATTTCAACAAGCGACTACATATGGAGCAAAATGAGTGAATCTACACTCTAAAATATGTCTATATACATCCGTATGTGCCAGTCCACTTGAAATCTCTAAAAATACTAATATTTAGGAACGAAGGGAGTAAAATGTAAGACATGCATGGTCCTCAATTCAATATTTAAAACGAACATGAATATTAAGTCTAGTACTACAGTACATGCAAATGTTGTGTCTAATTAGGCGGAGCTATGATTGTCGGGGGTCACCCCCTCGACCTTAGATAAAATTGTGAAGCTCTGTTTAGGGTTGTTTAGATTATATTTGTCCCCACCCTCCAAACCACCGATTGGTTGTGCACCCCCCACCCCTCCTCCCCGAGAGAATATCATGTGCACCCATACCTTAGATGCTATATGCCGATACGAGTTGCTTGGAGCTTGTAGATCTGAGATATAGCAGCTCACATGATGTCTTAATATTTTTACAGGAAACCTTGATGAGTTTGAGAATTGCACACAATTTGTACAAAAACTACTCAGATGCCCTTGGATCCCATATCCAATGACCTCGAAGCTCGTATCACCATAGCATCTAAGATGAAGGAGGACATCACATTCTCCTGTATGTAAGAATATCATGTGCTACCACACCTTAGATGCTTTGGTGATACAAGCTCTTCGGAGACGTTGGATTTGTGACCCAACGCCTCCTCGGTGGTTCGAATGGTTTTTTTAGAAAAGCCCCCAAAGAGTTCGGCCACTGCTTACAAGCACAAAGACTGATCAGATGCCATTGGATCTCAAATCAAACAACCTCGAAGCTCGTATCATCATAGCATCCAAGCTGCGAGAGCACCTTATGTTTTCTCGCACGGGAGAATATGAGGTGCTCCCGCATCGTAGATTCTATGGTGATACGAGTTCATGGAGATCTAACGGCTCACAGTAGGAGGTTCGAATGTTTTTGCAATATACGGCTGAGAGAGTTTGGGAATTGCGTAGAAAGTACAAGTACTACGCATGTGCCATCTAATCACTGATCATACGACCTAGATGCTCATATCACCGTAGCGGGTAATTAAGCTACGGGGAGCACCTAATATGAGCAACGGGGAGCCGTTGGATCCAAGATGCACCGACACACACGAGGCCTGAATGTTTTATTTGCAAAAAAACCTTTGGAGAGTTTGGAAATTGCGCATAATTACAAGGACTACTCCCAACCCATTGGATCTCACTTCCAACGGTGTAAAAACTCGTATCACCATAGCATCTAAGCTGCGGGGTGGATGTGATATTCTATGCCGCTGTCATTTTTGTTCGTAAACTTGCAAAATACATGTAACTTATGCCATTACTTGTCTAACCGCGCAAAGTGTTTGTTCAAAAAAACCATCCTACACTGAAATATCGGAACAACACACGGGGGTCCCACTTGTCTCAAATTTGGACCTAAAACTAACAAATCTGAAAGATGAGATTCGAACTGGCAACCTGGACTACAAAGCGTAAGTCGATAGCCTAAAACAACAACGGTTGTTGGTTTGTCCCATAACTTGATTTTATACAGTATTACGTTGAGTAGAGTAGAGGGAGTGCCTCGTCTACACATGCATGACCGTTGACTCACTTACTGGTGGGTCCCAGGTCTGCGATCTCTCTCTTCTCTCCATCGTCTAACCTTTGCACGGGCACACACGAAGAGCGGCGCTAGCTTGCCGTGGTGTTATTACAACTAAAAAAAGCTTGGAAAATAGAAGAATCGCCTAGAACAAGAGACGTTGTGGCTGGTCGAGACGGAGCTAACCACACCTATCCTCCGTGCCATGTTAGCATGATGAAGCTGTGTGGCTAGTGGGGTGTTTTCGACCGACTGGCTGGGTCCCGAGGTCGAACCATAGGTACTACGTCTGATACAGTAAATTTTTACACGCACATTTTTCCTCCATGCCGAGACATGGCACACCCTACCTTGCGGTTTCGGGGTCCTCCCGGGTGGTGCATGCATATATTCTTCCTGACATGGGATGCCCTACCGCGCGTTTTCGCCAAAGCAAGTAAATAAATGAGTCGTCAAATCACAAAAGACCACTTTTCCCGCCGAGTACATCAGTGAAGCACGGTGGCTAGCTAGTTGGGCTAGTTCGACCGATTAGCTAGGCCGCCGCCACATTTGTTTTCTCACCCCCTTTTTTACCTACTTGCCGGTAGGTAAATTTAAATATCCACCGCGGCGTTGCTCTGGTGTTTGAGTGTGGCAGGATTTTTAATTTTTTAATTGACGGGAGCAGGCGTGGCAGGATATTTAATTTTTTGATTGACGGGAGCAGGCGCGGCAGCAATTAGTCACGATGACTCCGCCTGTAAAACCCACTGCTCCCTGGTGTGAGAAGTCGTCGACTGGTGTTTTACCATGGTGAAAACCAAAAGATTCCCTGCTCCTCGGCTGGCTCCCTCCGCCTTCCCGTAGATTGCATTGCCTTTCAGCCGTTTCGCCCCTGCATCACCAACGTCGTGCGCCTCGAGAAGTAGAGGGACTTCGGTGGTGTTTAGGCGCCCTCTGCATGGGCATGTCCATGTCTCGGCGCAACATGACCGTTGGATCAAACTCAGACGGTGCAGATCAGTCACTGTAGCACAAAGCGTGTGGGTGTGTTTGGTTGCATTCTCATCTCAATATAATGTGCAAGTCACCTTACGAAAACCAAATAATCCCAAAACACTTAGGCACGGTACATTAACTCCCTCCCCATTTCTTGTTTTGTGACATATCAACCAATAAGAGACGTGGGCCGTGCATGCTTTCAATGACTTGAGACTAATAAACATGACATGTAGTGGTTAGTTCATTGCATGCAATGCTATTAATTAGCAAAAAGACATTAAGTTTTCTCGTTTTCCTCTCTGCCTTGGTCGCAGTGCACAACGTAAGATGACTTGCACACCTAGACGGAGCAGTTGTTTCCTCTTCGTGTATTTGTGTTAACCTACTAGTGTGGACTCATGCACCCTTCATGCACTCTGCCAAACACGCAAAAGTGGGTCGAGAAGGAAACTTTTGCTCCCATCCCGTGCACCCTTCATACACCCTGCCTAAAACTATTCGTGCTTCATATGGTTCATGTTTCATGGAGTACTGTAGCACCGTACTCTCCGTGCGCTGTAGACCTAGTTCTGTTAACATTGATCTCACCGTTCATTCTTGACCGGACAGTCGAGAAAGCGGTACTATGTTACTACATTACTGTTCATATAGTTGACATGCGCACAACATCATTTGTTGTCGACATATCTTACTACACTAGCAACAAGATTATGTAGTACTGACGTATGAACCACTGCACATGCCTAGTAGTAGGAGCACTGTGTATGTTGAAGTGGCTGCCGTGTTTCACACTCCTCCGTCGTAAGAGTGAAAACGCTTGCTGTAATCATTTTTTTCTTCAGAAAAACAGTGGACACGCTCTACCATGTGGATCCTCCTCCATCCATGCACTAAATTACCCACTTTCGCCGATGTGTGGGACAGCCAACATCGGTGTCCACCAGCCATGCACTAAATTACTCCGTAGTAGAGTGACGGTAGACTACCCCGATCGAAGTGCCGTAGTAATGCCCAATGAGCCGTCAAATCACAAAACCCCCTCCTTTCCAGCAGTAAGTTGGACGGACGAAGCAACCATCATTTCACTCTTCTCTCTCAGCTTCCTCTCTACCCAACCCTCAGTTCTCCCTCATCTTGTTCCTCATTTCTTCAAGAAAACCCCGACCTGCTTCTGCCATTGTTCTTCTCTCCCAAAGAAGGAAAGGTGAGCGCATCAATGCTGTTGATTATGGCCAAGGACCAGTCTTGCAACCCCGAGACTGTTCCTATAACTCCCTCTCTTTTCTTCTTTTGGGTTTGTGATTATGGTTTCTTTTCTTTTATTTCTATTTGACAGTTTCTTGATGGACGCTGGAGCACCGGCCGAAGTGATGTCTATGGCTCTGGCCAAAACCGTTAAGGCTCATGGTATGAAGAAGCACAAGCACCCCGCCGAGACTACCGCAGACAAGCTCAAAGCCATCGCCCTGTCCAAGCCCCCCTCTCCGGGATCCCTCATTAAGCAAGTCCAGGTAATATCTCTTCTTGACGATCTTTTTCTCGATCTTGATCATTTTTTTTCATCTAACACGCAGTACTAGTACTAGTAGTACAACTTTCTGGGTGATCTTGCATGTGATTTTTGTGTGCCAAATGACGGTTCTAAATTCCTCTTTTGACCAAAACATGCGAGAGGTTGACACTGATTTCTTATAGATTACTTTCAACTACCCCCTCTGTCCCAAATTTCTTGTCTTAGATTTGTCTAGATACGGATGTATCTAATACTAAAATGTGACTTGATACATCCGTATCTAGACAAATCTAAGACAAGAATTTTGGTATGGAGGGAGTACTTTATGAACATCAATGCTACCTTTGAAGAGGGTATATTTGCCTTAGTAACTTGTGTTATGGATATTGCAAGTAATCCCTCTGCTCTCATGCCTTTGAAGAGGGTATATTTGCCTTAGTAACTTGTGTTATGGATATTGCAAGTGATCCCTCTGCTCTCATGCCTTTGAAGACATGTTCTAGTGTCTTTGTTCACTCATTTCTGTGCGTATACGTAGTCATATACAGAGTATAATATCGAAAATCATCTTATATTTCTGAACGGAGGTAGTAATAAAATATGGTTTCTGTTTGAATTAGAACCAGGTCCGCGGTGGAGATGAAGTTCTCAAAGTCATGCCGTGTGAACTGGAAGACCTGAGGATGAGTTCTACTGCTAAACTATCCAGCTGCTGTGTCCTTGTCGCCACGTGTCCTGAACTAGTGTTTTCCTGTAGCATTGTTGTTAGGCGTGTTCTCGAGGTTGTACTTGACCACAACAATTTCCTGGCTGTGCTTTCGATTACGAAGGGTGTGGTTCTTGTAAAGCTTCCCAACAAATCTGATGCGGCATGTCTTCATGATCATGTGTATGAGTGGAAAGACCACTCTGTTAGGTTCTCCAAGGTTGACAAGATGGTGATGGTGCATGTAGACATCTCTCACAAAGTCCATGGCCTAGTCAGTTATGCGGGGTTCATCCCGTAGGTCGGTGGCAAGAAATAGTCTGCAGAGTTTAATTAGTGCAACTTTGCTTGTCTGTAGTAAGTACTATTGTTCAGTAGATTTGTGTTTGTGAACCTTGTATTGTTTATTAGTACTACTGCTTTTGGTGTGTGGTCAGTCCTGAGAACGGTCTATTTTAATGTCTGTCCACTCAATTCAGTCTGTATATTTTGAAGTATCCAGATCATCTTTTTTGTGAGGACGGTTTATCAATTATGGTTACACTCCAATATCTATATGCATTGCAGGGTTTATAGCACCCACCAGGATTTCTAGTCCCATGGATGTTCGGTCCATACGATTTTTCACGACCTTTGGACTGTCCTGCTTGTGGGAGTAGGCGGGGCCCCTGCATGCCACCCGTAGTTGGACGATCAATCTTCTGTTTAGTACTTCAACATAGTGATTTCCTGGTAAGGATTCACTCGTGTCACATCAAGTAAATCTTATTGATTTACTGTCTAAATCTTATTGATTAATGTCATGTTTTCTTTCTTTTCCTGCAATTTTACGATGCAGGTTTTGCCATGTGACATTCATCACAGAATAAATCGTTTGGTTTGCTCTATGATGGCTATTTTTGCAGGTTTCACTTCTTATGTCGTGTCAGTAACGAAGGCACTGTCCATCACTTATATTACTGGAAAAAATTGGGTCAGTCTGTTGTTTGAGTACAAGCTGAATCCCTATGATGAACTACAGTTTGGTTTAACAAAAACGCCACAATTAGCCCTTCTCGCGTTTAAAAGAAATGAAGAAAAAACTGGATCACGGTCACGAAGCCTAGTCAAGTTAGAAAGCTGATCATAGCAGACCAGACACGATCGCCGCTGTCTCGCACATCGGTACCACCTTCAGCAACGGATCGAGCACCGACAGTTGCTCTAGCACTGACAGCGGCAGCAGCTCAGTCTGATACAGCTGAGGATTGGGCACCGACCACGTCAGCGGATCAGGCTGATCTACCGGAGGATCGGGCATCGACACCGACACCAGCTCTACAAGGAGCACCATCTCCGGCAGTAGCAGCGGCTTCGGCACCTGCACCAACACTTGCACTTGCATCTGCTCCGGACCGTGCAGCGGCAACTGAACGAGCAGTTGCACCGGCAACAGACTGGGCTACAGTTCGCACTTTATATACCAAAGTCCGTACAAAAACCGACATGTCCACCTTCTTCGTAAGCATTGGCCGCCCAAGTGTTTCCTTCTTTTTTATTTCCGTGTTGTTTCGCATGATTCACTATGTTGATCTAACTGTTTGGGTATGTCTTCTTGTTTGCAAACAGAGAATTCCTAGAGCAACGAGGGAGTCGTTAAACAATCCGGGCGACAGCGGCCAAGTTTCTCTTACCATGCGCAGCCTTGGTGTGAATGAACCTGCTCAATATACCGTAAGTACAAAGGATGGTCGCATGATGATTGATGCTAAAGGATGGTCAAGGTTCAAATCTAAATCATATCTTGCGGTAGGGGATGATGTCAAAATTGATCTTTCTCGGCAAGGAGAGCTGGTGCAAATCAACTTTGAAATTCTTCAGTACTACCAAACTGATCTATCCGCCGAGAGATTTTGATGTAATACTCTGGCATGGTGAAACAAGTGTCATGTGTGTATAAGTAGTATGACAATATCATTGATAGAATTGCAAATCTGGTTGCTGGTTAGGAACTGTCGTTTGATTTCATTCCAATAGTTGCTGTGCTTTATTCAATTTTGTGTATTCTCCTTGCGACAGCATCTAAAACCAGCGCCATACAGACCGCTTGCAATATGAAAAGCGCTGAGGTAGAACACATGGGCCCCCAAACATGCAGGCCCACCGGCCTATGGCCCAAAGTCCAGAACCGTGAGCCTGTCTGAGTATTTCTCAGCTGAACCCCCATAATGCCCGTGTGTTGCACGTAACATCAAGATGCATTTATATGAGTATTATATCTTGTGAGAGAAAAGGATGAACGAGGGAAGGCCTTATTTGCAAATGCGGAGAGGTGTGTGGGTACCTTTTTGCAAAATTGCCATAGTTTCCTTCCTATCCGTCAGATATAAAGCGGACGACCTATATTGAAGGATGACAGGCACACCATCATCACCAACTCGTCTATACCGTGTTAAAAAAACTCTGTTTTTTATAGTCATATACGTTATATATATTCCACCTTGATTTTTCTTATGTATAAAGTTGTGATATAAAATATCTTTATATTTCTTTACAAAGGGAATATCTCTCTGTCAAAAATATATTTATGTGTAATAACTAGTTACTCCTGTCTTTCTACTTCCTTGCGCTGATATGTGGGGCATCCGGCAATGGGGTCCACATGCCATATGCACCAAATTAGAGTGCACAACTGCACGGTAGACACACCCCGGTCGTAGCGCTGCATTAATGCCCAATGAGCCATCAAATCACCAAACCCCCCACCTTTCCAGCTTTAGTAGTAAGCTGGACGGACGAAGCGGCAATATTTCACTCGGCCTGAATCCCTTCTCCCTTGTCTGCTTGTTCAGAGAAAACCCCCGCTCGGCGATTGCATAGGGTTTTCTCATGGAGAACCTGGTACGAATTCTTCATCCATCCCCGATAAATCCAAGTCCCTTGGTCGCGGGTACTCCTAGGATGGCAGTCGCCGCCGTTGATGCATTTTTCTTCCTACTGAATCTACTGTGTTTCATTTGCAGTGCCCAAAGTGCGAGGACCCTACAGGTTTCTGCGCCCTCGGCGAGACTCCACACTTGTTCCTTCTCATCCTAACACAGGATTTTCAAACATGCACAGTATGTTCCTAGAATCCTCTTTTCTATCCGGGAGGGTGAGGTTTTTTGAACATGAGGTCGACTAATTTGGAAATTTGGATTGCTATATTTGGATAAAAGGTACTACTAGCATGGTCAACACTGACGGGAAGGAGGAAAGTATTTCTAGATTTGGATATAGGGTATACATTGTGTTCTCATTTTATTTTTCCTGCAGTGCATTCCTTGCTCTGCCAGAACACATGTACTCAAGATGCTCGGCCTTGCCATAACTGAATACACCAGTTTAATGGTAACAGTGAAGACAAGCCATGGATATAAGTTTCGAGTTGGGTTCATGAACCAAGAAGATCGCTGCTTTTTTTATGGCCGAACTTGGATAAACTTTCTCAAGTGTTACAGACTAAAAGTTGGCGCACGAATGTTGATGGAAATAGCAGAACCTGGTCTCATCTTCACTGCGATCTTCCACCCCGACGTCGTTCCAATTGTTCATCCATGTTAGTTTTGTATCTGGTTCTTGCTTGTTGCCTCGATTACTTCTTAATCCACCTATTATGTCTAACTGATCACAAGTTAACTTTAGAAGTAGCAACGAATCTCTCACGAAGATGCTACTTCTAACTAATATTTTCTTATAATTGGTGGCACGTGTAGGTTTTTTCAGAGTTAAGCAGGCTGCTCGTTTGTTGTTCTGTAACAACTCGGTTGTTACTGATGGCACTGAAGTTGACTGGGACGACATCCACAAGTTCCTACACTTTATTGATCGTCTTGAGGTCCTGGTGGGGCGTTTCAATGGTGGAAGGCCACGTGGGATATGTGTGCCGTTGCTGCACTCGTTGAACAGGTCCAACTGTGTCGAGAAACTCATGGTACGAGCTATTTTCGGTTAAATATGTTGTTCATAAACTATTGCGTATACACAGTTTTACAGCTGTGATCTTCTTGAAATATAAACTACCCACTTCTATTGTTCCTATACAGATGCCTGACCATGGTCGGGTCAGACTTGCGCTTGGTCACAACATGATGTTTATGTCGACCTACTCCATTCCCCTTGGAGGTGAAAAGATACTTATTCATGGGTGGTCTCAAATAATGAAGGCCCGTCCATCTTGGAGAATAGGACAGAAGATTATGTTCCTGCTTTTCCATGGATCTAAAGAGAATATCCTGTTTATTGACCACATTGCAAGATGAAGCCACTTTCAGAAGGTTGTGGATGCGCGGGGTGGTGGCTGGGCCTTGTCCTGGGGCTTGGCAGCCTTACCCTTGGTTAACTGTAGGCAAAGTAGCACTGTTCGAGGCATGTTTTGTACGATTGAACCTGTATAAGTACTCATACTGCTTTCAGCTATGGTTGTTAAGTGCCCCTGCTGGTTTCAGTTAAGGTTGTTAAGTACTCCTGCTGCTTTTACAGTCTGTCGTGTTTCTTCAGTCCTGTCTTCCTCCAGCCGCCAAAACCAAACCAGTGCCGACGGGGCCGCCAGCTTCCGCCTCCCACGGATGGCTGCGCCTCAGCTCACGCATCGCCGCCCCACCGTCTCCTAAATCGTTAACGCCGACGTCCGAGGTCTCGCCGTCGTCCTCTGCGCGCTTTGGTGCGCTCGCCGCGGTGCCGCTCTCTCGCGTTGTCAACATGGTCAACAAACAACACGAATCAGTACAAGTACGTGGAGAGGATGACATTAGGGCCCACCATGTCAGTGTATGGAAAAATAAAATGCTTCCTCCTAGTGTTTTCCTCACATCTGGGACCCACGACATTGTGAGTGTATATAGTCAATAGACAAGAGAACAACACAAGATCGGCTGACACCTGGTATGTAGCAGCTCGAGCAGTATTTTTTTTGTTATTGTTGAGATGGAGCAGGGTTTGAACTGGGCTGTGGCCCGTCTAGCCCAGGTTTATATTTTATGTTCACCATGTGACCAGCCCAGCTATTTTTTTCTTTGTGAAAATGAGCCCAGTTTATTTTTTTCTAAGAATACCCAATCCAGGCCTAATTATTTTTCTACGCCCTGATGGGCTGCCACTCTTTCAAGACGCCTACAAATCTTGAAAGTAATATGAAATGGGTTGTAAATATAAAAACGGATGACAAATTGGCAATTACTTTATAATTTCTGAATTTTTTCATATTTTCATATTCCTATTTCACTGGGCATTAACCTAATTTAAATATATCTTCAAAGTACTTTAAATCTCACTCGACATTTCGTTATTAAAAAATATTTTGGAACCCACAGAAATATGGTCTGCAACCAAATTTTTTTATTACATTGCATAAGAAGTCGCAGTGAGCTATATATAAATTATTAAAAAAGAGGGAATGGCCTACCTTATGGGCCTATTAAGTTGACGCGTATGCAAGATTTTTTTAGTTATTATATACATCAACAAACGATTCTAGCAGACGTAACCGTTGGATGTCAATCCAACGGCCGTCGTGTTTCTTCAATCTCTGATCTTCTTGCTCCAGCCGCCAAATCCAGCGCCGGTGGGACCGCCTGCTCCCGCCTCCCGTGCAGGCCTCACCGCCCCTACTACTCCCACCACTGGCCAGGGCATCCCTCTACTCACCCACACCCCCCATTATTTTGCGGCGACGGCAGCCGAACCAGTGAACCCTCGTACTCCTCTCCGCGTGGGCATCCACTGCCGCGTCTTCCCGGCTCCACGTCGTCCCCTTCCTTGGCCTCGCCATCGTCCACCGCCCTGGTGCTCTCGGCTCGGCGTGGTCAACGTGGTCAAGGAACGACTTCCATCGGAAGAGTACTGTCGTGGAGAGGCTGATAGCTGGTCCACGGCAGCCGCAAGGAAGTGCCTCCTTATTACGCGGAAAATAATTATTCCACCACCTGACAGCAGGAACCCACCGGACGGGCCACTGTATTTGGCGAAAAAAACGTTTCCCCCTGACTGCTGGGACCCACCGGACAGGCCACCGTATTTCGCGAAAAAAACGTTCCCCCTGCTGTCAGCTCGGACCCACCAGAAGTGCCTCCTTATTACGCACAAAAAAAATGAATACTCCCCCTGCTAGCTGGGACCCAGTATAGTGGGAGGCTGACTTTTGGGCCTACTAAGTTGACGGGGACAGAGGGCTTTGTCAACTTAGTCAATATGCACGATTCCAGCTCCATTGACCGTACGATGTCCATCCAACGGCCGTAGTGCTTCTTCAACCTCTGGTCTTCTTCCTCCTGCCGCCCAAACCAGCGCCCGTCGTGCCTCGTGCTCTTGCCTCCCATGGCCGGCTGCGATGCCGCGGAGGCCTCACCGCCCCCTACTACTCCCACCACTGGCCAGACCATCCCTCTACTCACCCACACCCCCTGTTATTCTGCAGCGACGGCAGCCTCACACCACAGCCGAACCAGTGAACCCTCGTACTCCTCTCCGCGCGGGATTCCACTGCCGCGTCTTCCCCGGCTTCGCATCGTCCCCTTCCTAGGCCTCGCCATCGTCCACCGCCCTGGTGCTCTCGGCGCGGCGTGGTCAACGTGGTCAAGGAACGACTTCCATCGGAAGAGTACTGTACGTGGAGAGGCTGACAGCTGGTTCCATGGCCGTAGCAAGGAAGTGCCTCCTTATTACGCGCAAAATAATTATTCCTCCACCTGAGAGGGGGGACCCACCGGACGGGCCACCGTATTTTGCGAAAAAACGTTTCCCCCTGACTGCTGGGACCCACCAGCTACATCTTCGCATGCAAGGAAGTGCGTCCGAGAAAAAAACGATTCGCCCCCGACTGCTGGGACCCACTAGCTACATCTTCACAGGCATGGAAGTGCCTGACAGTCGGGACCCACCTGGTCGAAGCATACGTAGTGTTGTCATTCGGGACCCATCTTCACAGGCATGGAAGCGCGAACGTGTAACTACATACTGGTTGATGTAGAGGCGCGCACGTGTCATAGTACAGGCGCACACGTAGCATGTACACGTACGCACAACGGCCAGGGTGCAAGAAAGTAAATACGGCCACGTACGTACATACGTGCGGGGTCTCGAACGCCTACTCGCGCGTACGTACGACCAGGGCTCGTGTACATGGCTCGGTCGAAACGGAGAAACAACGTCGTCGTCGTGTTCATGGGGAGCCAACCGGCTGGGTAGGAACGGAATGCGTCGTCGTGTTCATCGGGAGGGCTTGGACGGAACAGCCGATGGAAACGAGGCCTGGCGTACCGCAGAACGGAGGAAACGGCCTTGTGTTCAACCGACCACGTTCGAAATGGGATCCTGTTCATCGGGTGGGGTCTGGTGTACCGCAAAACAGAGGAAACGGACCTCCTACGGTCGAAATGGGGGTCCTGTTGATCGGGAGGGGTGTGGCGTACCGCAAAACCGAGGAAACGGACTTGTGTTAGAGCGCTACAGTCGAAACGGGGGTCCTGTTCATCGGGAGGGGTGTGGCGTACCGCAAAACGGGACCACATGGGATACTGTTCATCCCCACCGTCGACCCCCTCCCCCCTCCATGGGCTACTGTTCATCCACCGTCGACCTCCTCCAGCCTCCACCTGCGACTGTTCATCCACAGGCTCCTGTTCATCCAGCCTCCACCGCACGCTACTCCACCTGCTACTGTTCAACCAGCCCTCTCCACGGGCTCCTGTTCAACCACCCCTCCACGGTCTACTGTTCATCCAGCCCTCCACCGTCTACTATTTATCCTTCCCTCCACGGGGTGGTCCTGTTCATCCTGCCCTCCACGGGGTCCTGTTCATCCTACCCCAACCGGCTCGAACGATCGGGGTCCTGTTCATCCAGAGGCAACGTCACGGGGTCCTGTTCATCCACCCCCACTGGGAACTGTTCATCCAACCCCCTAGCAACGCTCACTGTTCATCCAGAGGCTCAATCGATCTGCTTCAGTTAGCAGCAGTAGCGAAGGAATCGCTTGATCGGGTTCAGTTAACAGCCATCGATCGATCGCTCGGGTTCAGTAACGCGTAGCCTAGAGTGCAATCACTCGGGTTCAGTTAGAGCCCAACGCCTCGCTCGGGTTCAGTTAGAGCCCAACACCTCGCACCCACGCGCGTGCGTGTACGAGACAAACGGGCATCGCTCGGCCCCGACCACCCACCGTAATCGGGAACACCCCGTTATTTTCCTCGCCCTCGCTTCTACCACGGTTTTTCCGTCATGGACGGCCCAAAGAATGTCATGTAGCTGCGTCTCCGGCCCCCCCAGGACGAAAAGCCCATTTTCTGTCATGATTTTTTGTCATAGAAGTAGGACCCCAGCACATCTATGATGATACCGTGTTTTGTCATAATTATTGTCATAGAAGTGTCATAAGTATGACAGAAAAAAATTTCGTTCGGCCCAAAATGTCACGGATGTGTCTTTTTTTGTAGTTGCTTTTATTGAAATCAATGACAGCCCCTGCAGTATTCAAGAAGGGTCTACCGAGGATAATCGACATGTTGTCGTCCTCGGGCATCTCAAGTATAACAAAGTCGGTCAAAATAGTAACATTAGCAACAACAATGGGCACATCCTCACAGATACCGATAGGTATGGCAGTTGATTTGTCAGCCATTTGCAAAGATATTTCAGTAGGTGTGAGTTTATTCAGATCAAGTCTTTTACATAAAGAGAAAGGCATAACACTAACACCAGCTCCTAAATCACACGAAGCAGTTTTCACATAATTCTTTTTGATAGAGCAAGGTATAGTTGGTATTCCCGGATCTCCAAGTTTTTTAGGCACACCATCTTTGAAATTATAATTAGCAAGCATAGTGGAGATTTCAGCTTCCGGTATTTTTCTCTTATTTGTGATGATGTCTTTCATATACTTTGCATAAGGAGGCATTCTCAAGATATCGGTCAAGCGAGTACGCAAAAAGACTGGCCTCAGCATTTCAGCAAAGCATTCAAATTCTCCATCATCTTTCTTTTTAGTTGACTTGGGTGGAAAAGGCATAGGTTTTTAAACCCCCGGTTCTCTTTCTTTACCATGTTTTCTAGCAATAAAGTCTCTTTTATCATATCTTTTATTCTTAGGTTAGGGTTATCAAGATCAACAGGTGGTTCTATCTCAACATCATTATCTGGTTCTTTTTCATTTGGTTGAGAGTCTTCATGAACCTCATCATTATCTTTTTCATTATCACTGGGTGAGTGTTCTCTACCAGATTGAGTTTCCGCATCAAAGATAGAAGTTTTATTATCATTATCAGGAGGTTTCTCTATTTGAGGTTCACTAGAAGCATGCAAAGTCCTACCATTTTTCTTTTTCTTTCTAGAAGGACTAGGTGCATCAGTGTTAACTCTTTGTGAGTCTTGTTCAATTCTTTTTGGGTGACCCTCAGGATAAGGTGGTTCCTGAGTCATTTTACCTCCCCTAGTTGCAACTCTAACAACAAAGTCATGTATATTATTATTCATTTCATCAAGCAATTCTCTTTGAGATTTAACAACTTGTTCTAACTGGGTTTGTACCATAGAAGCATGTTTTCCAACACCTCTAACATCATTCTAAATCCTAAATAACAAGTCACTCAAGTGAGCAAATATATCAGAATTATATTTCAATTGTTTCATAACATTTTGCATTGAAGTGATCTTGTTTTCTAATGTAGTTTTCAAACTCATAAAGGCGTTGACTAGGATGCATATTGTGAGGATTGTCATTATCATTAAACTTCATTAAAGAATTTATCTCTACCACCTTAGGCATTGATGGTGTATTAAGCCCATGTATTTCTTCAATAGGAGGTAAATTTTTAACATCCTCAGCTTTAATACCTTTTTCCTTCATAGATTTCTTTGCCTCTTGCATATCTTCAGGACTGAGATATAATATACCCCTCTTTTTTGGAGTGGGTTTAGCCGGTGGCTCAGGAAGAGTCCAACCATCATAATTTTTCAATATGTTATTCAATAATTCTTCAGCTTGTCCAATAGTTCGTTCCCTGAAAACACAACCAGCACAACTATCTAGGAAGTCCCAAGAAGCATCGATTAGTCCATTATAGAAGATATCAAGTATTTCATTTTTCTTAAGAGGATGATCAGGAAAAGCATTAAGTAACTGGCAAAGCCTCCCCAAGCTTGTGGACAACTCTCTTCTTTAGTTTGCACAAAGTTAAATATTTCCTATAAGGCAGCTTGTTTCTTATGGGCAGGGAAATATTTTTCAGAGAAGTAATAAATCATATCCTGGGGACTAAGCACACAACTAGGAGCAAGAGTATTGTACCAAGATTTAGCATCGCCCTTTAATGAGAACGGAAATAATTTGAGAATAAAGTAATACCGAGTCTTCTCATCATGAGTAAAAAGGGTGGCTATATCATTCAACTTAGTAAGGTGTGCCACAACAGTTTTAGTTTCATATCCATGGAAAGGATCAGATTCAACCAAAGTACTTAACTCTGGGTCGACAGAGAATTCATAATCCTTATCATCAATAAAAATAGGTGAGGTAGCAAACTTAGGATCACATTTCATTCTAGCATTCAGAGCTTTTTCTTTATACTTGCATAATAATTTCTCTACATCATCTCTATCCTTACAAGCAAGAATATCTCTAGTTGTCTCCTCATTCATAATATAACCTTCTGGTACCTTAGGCAATTCATATCTATGGAGGCTAGTTCTGGCAGGTGTTTCAGGAGATTCAGTTTCAAGCTCATCATCAGATTCAACAACATCATGTTGTATTACTCTAGCAATTTGTGCATCAAGAAAATCACCAAGTGGCACATCATCATTATCAAGCAAGGTACTAGCATCATCATAAGCACTATCCATACCAAAAGTAGCATCATCAATAACTTGCGACATATCAGAATTGATAGCATGTGGTGGTGTTGCAAGTTTACTCATAACAGAAGGTGAATCTAAAGCAGAACTAGATGGCAGTTCCTTACCTCCCCTCGTCCTTGAGGAAAATATCTTAGTCTTAGCTAGGATCCTTCAGATTCTTCATAGTGATAAATTGATAATAATCCCAAGTGACTCAACAAATATAGCTATGCTCCCCGGCAACGGCGCCAGAAAAAGGTCTTGATAACCCACAAGTATAGGGGATTGCAACAGTTTTCGAGGGTAGAGTATTCAACCCAAATTTACAGATTCGACACAAGGGGAGCCAAAGAATATTTGAAGGTATTAGCAGCCAAGTTGTCAATTCAACCACACATGGAGATTAATTATCTGTAGCAAGTAATCAGTAGCAAAGTAATATGATAGTTTTGATAATAGTAGCAGCAGTAACGATAACAGTAACAGTGATAGCAGTAATTTTGTAGCAAGTGTAACAGTGATGATAGCAGTAGTAACTTAGCGGAAACAATGTAAGATAAATTCGTAGGAATTGGATCGATGACTTGTTGGATGATATTCATCATGAGACAGTTATAACCTAGGGCGATATGGCACTAGCTCCAGTTCGTCAATATAATGTAGGCATGTATTCCGTAAATAGTCATGCGTGCTTATGAAAAGAACTTGCATGACATCTTTTATCCTACCCTCCCGTGGCAGCGGGGTCCATATTGGAAACTAAGGGATATTAAGGCCTCCTTTTAATAGAGAACCAGAACAAAGCATTAACACAAAGTGAATACATGAACTCCTCAAACTACGATCATCACCGGAAGAAGTCCCGGTTTCTGTCACTCCAGGGTTACCGGATCATAACACGTAGTAGGTGACTATAACTTGCAAGATCGGATCTAGAACATGGATATAATTATGATAACGTAAACGGTTCAGATCTGAGTTCATGGCACCCGGGCCCAAAGTGACAAGCATTAAGCATGGCCAAGTCAGAGCAACATCAATCTTAGAACATAATGGATACTAGGGATCAAGCCCTAACAAAACTAACTCAATTACATGATGAATCTCATCCAACTACTCACTCCCGGTGGGGAGCATCATGGAATTGGCAATGGAGAAGGGTTGGTGATGACGAAGAACAAAGAACCCCCTCTCCGGAGCCCCAAACAGACTCCAGATCTGGCCTCCTGATGAAGAACAGGAGGTGACGGCGGCTCCATCTCGTGGATCGCGATAATTCTTTCTCCCTCATTATTTTTCTATAAAAATAGGATTTTACAGCCTCGGTTTCAGGGTCTGCAGGGCCACCAGGTGGGGACAACCCACCTGGGCGCGCCAGGAGAGGGGGGCGTGCCCTGGTGGGTTATGCCCACCCAGGTGCCCCTCTCCGGTAGATCTTGGCTCCAGAAATTCTTATTTATCAAATAAAAATTCCTCGCAATGTTTCATTCCATTCTGAGAACTTTTATTTCTGCACAAAAACAACACCATGGTAGTTCTGCTAAAAACAGCGTCAGTCCGTGGTTAGTTTCATTCAAATCATGCAAATTATAGTCCAAAACAAGAGGAAAAGCGTTAGGAAAAGTAGATACGTTGGAGACCTATCATGCATCAAAAACCTTGAACCCAAGTTATTCCAGATGAGTCCACCATACCTACCTATATGCGGTATTACCCTGCCGTCCTAAGTAAATTTGCATGTGCCATCTCTAAAAACTTCAAATACATATCCTTTTTGTGTGCCTGGATTATTCATGGAACGACAGGAGGTAGTCATTATCTTCCATGCTAAGTGGGTTATTCTCAGGTCGAGTGTTTATTCACTTGCCACTCCACGAGAAAAGGGCAGTAATAGGGATGACCAGTCCCAAACTGCAAAAAGAAAAAGCTTACAAATAATCAAACAAAAACTCCAAACGCAGTCATAAACTTTACTTTACGCTTGGGAATCGCCACTACCGTGCTTAGCATGGAAGATATTGATAACTGATGGTCGTGAAGTAAACAAGAAGGGTGCATGTCTCAAAATTCCATTTACCTTTGTTTTAAAAACTTGAGCTCTGGCACCACTGCAAATCACTGCTTCCCTCTGCGAAGGGACTATCTATTTACTTTTTTGTTGTGTCATCACCTTCTAAAATAAGCGCCAGAACCTGAGAGCACTGCTGTCATTCTGATGCATTGTGTGTAGCTAATGTTGGGTGCATCATGACTGGATCTTTTCTACCATGAATTACAATGTTTAGTCGTTGCTTGAACTTGGGAGGTGCTCTGCATTTATGTTTTGCGGTCTTAGAAAGGGCTAGCGAGATACCACTATTGTCATATTATATCATGGTTGTTTTGATAATGTGTTACTGTTTGAGATATCTTATTATTGCTCGCTAGCTGATTATGTCATTGATATGAGTTAATATAATTTTTAAGAGTTATTGTCGGCATGGTTAGTTATATTATTGGCTGAAAACCTGGGTGCTGTTTAAGCTTATTTATGCAAACAAGAGCAAAAGAGTTCGTAAAAGTTTTTCTTTTTCACTTTTAGTTTACCAACTGAATTGCTTGAGGACAAGCAATGGTTTAAGCTTGGGGGAGTTGATACGTCTCCAACGTATCTACATTTCCTAATGCTTTTCCTCTTGTTTTGGACTCTAATTTGCATGATTTGAGTGAAACTAACCCCAGACTGACGGTGGTTTTAGCAGAACTACCATGGTGTTGTTTTTTGCAAAAATAAAAGTTCTCCGATTGGAACGAAACTTTACGAGGATTTTTTATACCAATAAAGAGAATTTCTGGAGCCAAGATCCACCGGAGGGGGGCACCTGGGTGGGCACAACCCACCAGGACACGCCTGGGGCGCGCCCAGGTGGGTTGTCCCCACCTGGTGGCCCCGCAGACCCTGAAACCGATGCTATAAAATCACATATTTCTAGAAAAAAATCAAGGAGAAAGAATTATCGCATTCACGAGACAGAGCGGCCGTCACCTCCTGTTCTTCATCGGAGGCCAGATCTGGAGTCCGTTTGGGGCTCCAGAGAGGGGGATCTTCGATCTTCGTCATCACCAACCCTTACCCATCGCCAATTCCATGATGCTCCCCACCAGGAGTGAGTAATCCCTTCGTAGGCTCGCTGGTCCGTGAGGAGTTGGATGAAATTCATCATGTAATCTAGTTAGTTTTGTTAGGGCTTGATCCCTAGTATCCACTATGTTCTGATTGATGTTGCTATGACTTTGCCATGCTTAATGCTTGCACTTTGGGCCCGGGTGTCATGATTTCAGATCTAAACCATTTATGTTATCACCATTATATCCATGTTCTAGATCCGATCTTGCAAGTTATAGTCACCTACTACGTGTTATGATCCGGCAACCCTGGAGTGACAATAGCCGGGACCACTCCCGGTGATGACCGTAGTTTGAGGAGTTAATGTATTCACCGTGTGTTAATGCTTTGTTCCGGTTTTCTATTAAAAGGAGGCCTTAATATCCCTTAGTTTCCAATTGGACCCCGCTGCCACGGGAGGGTAGGACAAAAGATGTCATGCAAGTTCTTTCCGTAAGCTTGTATGACTATTTACGGAATACATGCCTACATTATATTTATGAACTGAAGCTAGTTCCGTATCGCCCTAGGTTATGACTGTCACATGATGAATATCGTCCAACAAATTACCGATCCAATGCCTACGAATTTATCTCATATTGTTGTTGCTAAGTTACAACTTCTATCGTTACTGCTGCACTTGCTACAAAACTACTACTGTCACTGTTACCGTTACCATTGCTACTGTTACTACTATCAAAACTATCATATTACTTTGTGTAACATCCCAAATTTTCAATTTGGAATGTTATACATAGATCATTCATGCATATCATATTTTATTGCATTTCGTTTCACGATCCTCGAAATCCTAAGCAACTCAAGGACCCTCGGAGAGAGTTGGGGATTTCATTGTTTTCATATTTGAATTTTATCAAATATTGAAACGAGGATTATTGGTTTTAATTATTTTTCTCTCCAAAAATATTTGATATTAAAATATATGTGAGGAGATAATATGACTTCTCCAAAATAATTGAAATATTGAAGGAAAAATATTAAAATCAAATATTTGATTTTATTCGAATTTTATTGCTATTTTATTTGCATTAGAAAAATTGCACGTTTTCCAAATTGCATTTTAGGGCCAAGAAAATGTTCATCTTGTTCTAAATATTTTATTTAGATGGTGAAAAATTGTTTTGGTATTTTTAGATTTTTTTATTTATTTTTCTAGGATTTATTTAAGTTTCGGCGAATTTTTTTTAAATCTTCTCTTCGCCGACTGGGCCGAAGCCCAGCCGGCCCAGCCCGCCCGAGCCGTCTGCCTCGTCCCCGACGCGGAGACCGCCGCCGCCCGCGACGCCGAGTTCGGCCAGGACTCTCCCGCACCGCCTTGCCCCTTCCCCAAGCAACCCCCTCCTTTATATACGCC
>NC_057814.1:173970276-173978394 GCF_018294505.1 Triticum aestivum
GCCGACGCCACCCTGCCCCGCTGGAGCCCCGAGCCCCGCCGGATCCGACGAGGTAGCCGCCGTCGCCGGTTTTCTTTAGAAAACTGATCTGTTTTTTTAGAAAACCCTAGTTTTTGTTTTTTTTTGAATAGACCGGTTTTATTATTTTTTCTTTTTCCGGTTTAGTTTATTTAGCGGACGTTCGTCCGTACATTCATTTTAATGAACGGTGTTCACTCGTTAGCCGCAGACAGTGAATGTTCGTTTGTTAGCCTGTTCGTCAGTTTTTTTCTTGGATTTTTCACGATTATTTTCGATCGTGATTTCTGATCCGATATTCGTTTCAGTTTATCTTTTCGCTCGTTTATCAGAATGGGGTGATTCAAGCGCCTAGATCTTTGTCTCGAAACCCTCTTTCTGTTTAATCAAGTTGAACAAGATTTTGGTACTATCAAATTTGACTTTAGTTCAGATTAGTAAACGGATCTTGTTTCTTTCGTAGTTTGAGTTTCGTTGCTCCGTTTGATTTGATTCTTTTCGCAAACCGGAGTTCTTAAGTTGAACTTTCTGGTCAATTCTTCTTATTTGAGTTTTGCCCATGCATCTTTGCTTGAATGCTTATGTATGCTATTGTTTGTTTGCGATAGAATTCCCGGAGTGCGAAGCGTGCTACTACGAGTCCCTAGGTTTTGCGGATCATTAGCAAGGCAAGTAACACATTGATCATACTCCTTTCATACCCAGTTTTTTCCAATCCTCAAACATTGCATGACTAGGATGTGATTAACTTGTGGGTATTGGGATGTAGTTGATGAGGTAGAACCTATTGCCCTGTTATATTCAAACCCTTGGGAGTTACTTCTACGTATTGCTTATATTGCTATGATATGCTCGTAGACGTGGTTTGGGTGAGTGAATCCATGACAAATGTGAGATGATTTAATTAATGGTTTAACTTAAGGTGGCAACTTTAATACAAAGTGGATTGCTTGTCGGGCACGTGGAGAATCCAATGTTGTCCTAGGATATCCCGGAGTACCCAAGTGATAATCCTAAGGTCCGCCACCCAGGCTCAAAGGGAACTGAGATATTTTCATGCTAGAAACTTCCGTGTGCAGCCACAAGCTATTATGGGCTCTAGCATAGTTGAGTAGGTTGCATAACCTCTTGAAGAGGTGGATCCGCAGGTAGAGGGATGTAGGATGGTATGGTCTGCCCGGAGTAAATGGTTAATGTTTCTGAAAGACTGTGTCTCGGTCATCCGTTTCTCAAACACCATGTAGTCGAGAAATCCAACGGAGGAGATCGAGTCTTGTGGGGAAAAGTGCGCAAACCTCTGTTGAGTGTACAATCTAATCATGGTTAGTCGTGTCCCCGGTTATGGACGTCTTGAGTATCTAGTACTTGGATTATCCTAAGTATCTCATCACTCCAAATTAATATTGTTGGGTTGATAATTACTTTTAATTGGGATTGAGTTGGAGGAACCTTCTCAATGGTGTTTCAACTACCATGATAGTTAAAATAAAACTTATTCCTTTGTTGTAGGGAAAATTTGGCTTTTCGCAAAACTATAACCATAGAGCTTTCCACCAGCCAAATATGCATGTAGTGATAGCATTATTCTGTTCTTGCTCTACTGTGTTATATTGCGAGCATATTCCATGTGCTGACCCGTTTCCGGGCTGCAACGTATTATGTTGCAGACTTTTCAGACGAGGATTAAGGTTCATTAGGTCGTTGCCGTGCAGCTCAGCTATGCCGTTGGAGCTGATGGACTCACTTTGTCTTCCAAGCCTTCCGCTGTTATCGTATTAGATGGCCTTAAGCCATATTTATTGTAATAAGTTCTCTTCTGAGACATCGATGTAATAAGTGTATGATTGCTACTCTGTTATAAACCCTTCGAGTACTGTGTGTGTCAGCATTACCGATCCAGGGATGACACTGAAGCACAGAGACTTGACCGTTTGAGGTCGGGTCGCTACAAGATGGTATCAGAGCACACGCTGAGTGTAGGACACGACCACTAAGATAAGCCATAGGTCACTCTTCTCTACTCATTTCTGACTCCTCTCCATTTTCTACTCTTTAGGATGGCGGATTCGAAGAACAAGTTTGCACAACTGGATGAAGACACACCCTTTGGACGCCACTTGAAGGAAGTCACTAGGTACCTGAACATCGGAATACCAAGCTTCACCGGGACTTAGAATGCCACTTTACCAGAAGAGGGGCGCAGGATGATTCAAGTTCAAGGTCCAGGAAGGACGTTCTTGCCAACCACTAAGCCCATAGAATTTTCTTTTGAAGCACCCACCTGGAGTCTAGGCAAGAGCATGGCAGCCCACATTGCCATGGGACGTATTGGAGAAGTCTACAACAAGGATCTCAAGGACACTATTTACCAGATATGTGGGCGCCGAGATGAGCAATGGGAGATGATCAGCACCAAGAAGGACAGATCCATTGCAGCTTTCATCCAGGAGTTGAACCAGCACATTCAACGCTAGGAGAATCAGATGTGCGCAGACATGATAGAATTGAAGAAATCAAAGACAAGGATCATCGAGCTAGAAGAAGAACTCAAGTCTACACGCGATGGATATGAGGAGGAAATTGCAACACTATTGGAGAAGAATGACGACTTGATAAAGAAGATCGGAGTATTCATGGGAGACCCCGCGCCAGGAGGAGAGGACGACTATTCCACTTGCCCGGAGAACTACATCATCATCGACGACACCGACTCCGACCCCAGTGAAGATGACTTTGAAGACGAAGCTGGAGCAGACATTATGGAGTCCTCTACCGATCAAAAAATTTAGATGACCACCAAATAATTAATAGTATTCCCCCATGTATATAGTAGTAGTTGAGCACTTTCAACGATAGTTCTAGACCGTTTGTATGCCTTGCTTGATTGATTGAGTGAAATGATTGTGTTTGTACCATGTGCATATGGGTAGTGCTTTCTCACTAGACCCCTATTCTATTCTAATCTCTCCCCTCTAAACCCACCAGATGCCTCCGAGACGTGACACCGGATTTGCCTTCCCGTCAGAGCTTACTCAGTTGATCCAGCAGCAGAATGTCTTGATGCAATTGTTAGTCCAGAACCAAGGCAACAACAACAACAACAACCCGCCTCCAGTTGACAACTTAGCTCGCTTTCTGAGGTTGCAGCCGCCGGTGTTTTCCAGTAGCACCGAGCCTATAGTTGCTGATGATTGGCTACGCCGTATTGGAAGGGAGTTGACCACCGCAGGTTGCACAGATGCTGAGAAGGTGCGCTTTGCTGCACATCAATTGGATGGACCAGCAGCCTCATGGTGGGAGAATTATACGGCCACTTTCCCCATAGCCAACGTCACTTGGGATCAGTTTCAGCAAGCTTTCCACACAGCCCATGTCTCAACTGGAGCTATGAATATGAAGAAGCGTGAGTTTCACAACTTACGCCAGGGGAACCGCACTGTAGCTCAGTACGTGGATGAGTTTAGCAAGTTATCTCGCTATGCCCCTGATGATGTGGCCACAGATGCCGCAAAGCAGGAGAAGTTTATGGAAGGGCTGAATGATGAGATGAGCATGCAGTTAATGGTGGCAACATTCAACAACTACCAGGAGTTGGTAGATAAGGCTCTTATGATTGAAGGGAAGCAGCAGCAGATTGAGAGCCGTAAGAGGAAGTATGGGCAAGGGAGGTATAACTCGTGAGGTCAGCAGAAACCTCGTCTAACCCGAACTCGGGAGGACTTGTTCATAACCATGGAGGTCATAACCACACCGGAGGAAGTTCGCATAACCACAATGGTTCTAAGAATGGGACTGGGAACGGAACAAGCAACAATCAGAACCGCTCCAATCCAGCCACACCCGCCAAGAGAGATCTAAGTCACATTACTTGCTTTAAGTGTGGGAAGACTGGACACTATGCCACGGAGTGCCCTAAAGCAAAGAATGGAAATGGCAATGGGAGTGCTGGGAAGAAGCCCAATCCATTCAACAAAGGACAAGTGAACCACGTTAATGTGGAGGAGGTTGAAGAGCAGCCAGACGCGGTTATCGGTAAGTTTTTGGTTAAGTCTTTTACCGCCCTTGTTCTTTTTGATACTGGTGCATCGCATTCATACATATCAAGGGGATTCGTGGATAAGTTTAAACTACCAACCCAAACCCTTAGGACCCCTCTGTTAGGGAGTTCACCTGGAACAGAGTATATGGCTATTCGATGGTGTGACGAGATACCCCTAACCATTGGTAGCCATGTTTTCCCGTCAGACCTAATAATTTTGGAGTCACAAGGATTGGATGTGATATTAGGCATGGACTGGATGTCAAAGTATGGAGGAAGCATTGACTGTGCTAGTAAGTCGATTTATCTCACCACCTCGGAGGGAAAAAGGATTAAGTATGTATCTAGGCATGCGCCTAGGAGGAGCCAAGTAAATACCCTCACGGGAGTTGTTCAAGAGGAAGTTCCTGTAGTGAAGGATTACCCGGATGTTTTTCCAGAGGAGTTACCAGGCATGCCACCGGATCGTGACATCGAGTTTTTGATAGAGCTATTGCCAGGTACAGGGCCAATATAAAAGAGACCCTACCGGATGCCCGCAAATGATCTGGAGGAGAGTAAGAAGCAGATCAAGGAGTTATTGTAGAAAGGTTACATTCAACGGAGTTCATCACCATGGGGAGCCCCAGTGCTTTTGGTTGACAAGAAGGATAAGTCTCTAAGAATGGTTGTTGATTATCGTGTGTTAAATGAGGTGACGATCAAGAACAAATACCCACTGCCGATGATCAATGATTTGTTTGACCAACTGCAAGGAGCTAAGGTGTTTTCAAAGATCGATCTGCGATCAGGATATCACCAGCTAAAGATTCGAGAGAAGGATATACCAAAGATAGCATTCACCACACGGTACAGGTTGTATGAATATACGGTCATGTCATTTGGACTGACTAACGCCCCTACCTATTTCATGAGCACGATGAACAAAGTGTTCATGGAATATTTGGATAAGTTTGTTGTGGTGTTCATTGATGATATAATGGTATACTCGAAGAATGAGGAGGAGCACGAAGAGCATTTGCGTTTAGTTCTCGAGAAACTCAGCGAACACCAGTTGTATGCCAAGTTCAGCAAATGCGAGTTTTGGTTGAAGGAAGTCGGATTCCTTGGACATGTTATATCAGGAGAAGGTATAGCAGTAGACACCACCAAGGTTCATTTAGTCACCGAATGGTTGGCACCCACTTCAGTTAGCGAGATCTGCAGTTTTCTTGGACTCGCAGGATACTATCGAAGATTCATTGAGAATTTTTCCAAGATTGCAAAGCCAATGACGGAGTTATTGAAGAAGGATACCAAATTTAAATGGACGGAAGAACGTGAGGCAAGTTTTCAGGAGTTAAAGAAACATTTGACTACAGCCCCAGTGCTGATTCTGCCGGATATCCGCAAGGATTTCCAAGTGTATTGCGACGCCTCTCGCCTAGGACTTGGAAGTGTGCTTATGCAGGACGGAAGAGTTGTTTCGTCTGCCTCACGACAAGTAAAACCGCATGAATTGAATTATGCCACGCATGATTTGGAGTTAGCAGCAGTAGTGCATGCGCTCAAGACTTGGAGACATTACCTTATTGGAAATTGTTGTGATGTGTACACGGATCATAAGAGTTTGAAGTACATTTTCACATAGAAGGAGCTGAACCTGAGGCAGAGGAGATGGTTGGGGCTTATAAAGGATTATGACATGAAGCTGCACTATCATCCAGGCAAGGCCAATGTCGTAGCAGACTCCTTGAGTCGGAAGAGTTATGCTAACACCCTAGTGACCACGGGATTGCCAAAGGAGTTAGCAGAGGATCTCAGGGAACTTCGATTGGAGATTGTTCCTAGAGGTTTTGTTGCAACAATGGAAGTTCAGTCTACATTGTTAGGAAAGATTCGGGAGGCTCAGAAGGATGACAAAGAGATTGCCGAGATAAAATAAAGAATGAGCAAAGGAAAGGCCAAAGGTTTTCGTGAGGATGAGCACGACACCTTATGGTTTGAGGATCGTGTTTATGTGCCCAATAACACAGAGATCAGGAAATTAATACTTCAGGAGGCTCATGACTCACCATACTCGATACACCCCAGAAACACCAAGATGTATTTGGATTTGAAGGAACATTTCTGCTGGACTGGTATGAAGAAGGATATTGCCGAGTATGTAGCCGTATGTGATGTATGTCAGAGAGTGAAGGCAGAACATCAAAAGCCAGCAGGATTGTTACAGCCTATGCCGATACCTGAATGGAAGTGGGATAAACTTGGCATGGATTTCATCACTGGATTGCCCAGGACCAAATCAGGATATGATTCTATATGGGTAGTAGTTGATCGCTTGACCAAAGTGGCTCACTTTATCCCAGTGAAAACAACCTATACAAGTGCGAAGTTTGCCAAGATATACATGACCAGGATCGTATGTCTGCATGGAGTTCCGAGGACCATAGTATCAGATAGAGGAACACAGTTTACCTCAAAGTTTTGGCATCCACTGCACCAGACTTTGGGAACGAGATCGGAGTTCAGTACAACATTTCACCTGCAGACGGATGGACAGATCGAGAGAGTCAACCAGATTTTGGAGGACATGTTGAGAGCTTGTGCGCTGGATTATGGATCTAGTTGGGCTGACAATTTGCCCTACGCAGAGTTCTCATACAACAATAGCTACCAAGCCAGTTTGAAGATGGCACCGTTCGAAGCCCTGTATGGACGAAGGTGCAGAACACCATTGATGTGGGATGAAGTTGGAGACTGATAGTTTTTTGGACCAGACTTGATCAAGGAGTCTGAAGAGAAAGTTAAGCTGATCCGAGATAGACTGAAGGTAGCTCAGTCCAGGCAGAAGAGTTATGCAGATTCAAAACGCAAGGAGGTAACCTATGAAATTGGAGACAGAGCATATCTGCGAGTGTCACCCTTGCGAGGAGTGAAACGTTTTGGAGTCAGGGGAAAGTTAGCCCCAAGATTTGTAGGACCGTATCGTGTTTTGGAACGTATGGGAGAAATTGCCTACAAGTTGGAGTTACCTGAAGGACTGTCAGGAGTTCATGATGTGTTTCATGTTTCACAGCTGAAGAAGTGTCATGCTGAGATGGCCGATATACCGTTAAGAGGTACAGTACCCTTGGAGGGTGATCTGACCTATGAGGAGAAGCCAGTCAGGATTCTTGAATTTGCAAGCCGAGTCACCCGCAGCAAGGTTATCAAGTTTTGCAAAGTTCAGTGAAGCCACCATACTGAGGATGAAGCCACCTGGGAACGAGAGGATGATCTTTCCAAAGACCACCCACACCTATTTTCTAGCCAACCCGAATCTCGAGGGCGAGATTCATCTTAAGGGGGGTAGGTTTGTAACATCCCAAATTTTCAATTTGGAATGTTATACATAGATCATTCATGCATATCATATTTTATTGCATTTCATTTCACGATCCTCGAAATCCTAAGCAACTCAAGGACCCTCGGAGGGAGTCGGGGATTTCATTGTTTTCATATTTGAATTTTATCAAATATTGAAACGAGGATTATTGGTTTTAATTATTTTTCTCTCCAAAAATATTTCATATTAAAATATATGAGAGGAGATAATATGACTTCTCCAAAATAATTGAAATATTGGAGGAAAAATATTAAAATCAAATATTTGATTTTATTCGAATTTTATTGCTATTTTATTTGCATTAGAAAAATTGCACGTTTTCCAAATTGCATTTTTGGGCCAAGAAAATGTTCATCTTGTTCTAAATATTTTTATTTAGACGGTGAAAATTTGGTTTGGTATTTTTAGATTTTTATTTATTTTTCTATGATTTATTTAAGTTTCGGCGACTGGACCGAAGCCCAGACAGCAGGCCCAGCCTGCCCGAGCCATCCGCCTCGTCCCCGACGCGGAGACCGCCGCCGCCCGTGACGCCGAGTCCGGCCAGGACTCTCCCGCACCGCCTTGCCCCTTCCCCAAGCAACCCCCTCCTTTATATACGCCGCCCCCGGACCCCCTCACCACCCCCCGAACCCCGCCGCCCGCTGAACCCCGCCGCCAGCGCCGCTGCTGCCGTCGCCGCCCCTCCGCCTAG